>NW_017805281.1:1462089-1523706 GCF_001891065.2 Hippocampus comes | reverse complement strand
GTGTGTGTGTGTGTGTGTGTGTGTGTGTGTGTGTGTGTGTGTGTGTTCATGTCTTTGTGTTTGAATGTTTGTTTGCACTATTATATGTTTATGTCTGCATATTGTCGGCCACATAGCCTTTGTCATTTTTCAATATTTTTGGAAAACAATTCGTAGAACACACTCGTATTTTTATTGGGTCTTTTTCCTTTTCGCTTACTTGTTCACCCATCTGGTGGGTGTTTTTGTTACAGTATCAATCGAAGAAATAGTGTGTTCCAAAAATTGCTTTGTGGCCGACGATATGTTTGTGCTTGTTCATGTGCTGCTGTGTTTGTGTGCGTGCTACTACTGGAGGAGGTGATAAAATCTTTGTGGTTGCCGCCATGTGACTTGCTGGTCTCTCTTAGCTAAGCGTGCGCATTCTGAGCGACGCAGTGGCGGCGTGGCTAATGCCAACGCGGCGGCGGCGTTGGAGAAGCACCTGGAGCGCTTAGAGTGGCAGCTGAGAATCCTGAAGGAAGTTCTCTCGGCCAACGGCGGCGCAGAGAGGTCGGAGCTTCTCAAGGAGCACGCCGACGAGGAAGTGTGCACGCTGGTGCTCGCCCTACTCGACAAGGTGGGCTCGGCTTGACGCGCGTCGTGCGCAGGCAAACGCGCTCATTGGCTAACGTGGCGCGGGCGTGTGTACTTGTCTGTTTGCGAAGGTCAAGACGGAGACCTGCGCTCAGCTCAGTGCCGTTCATCAACAGCAACGGCAACAAACTGCGCAACAACACCAACAACACTTACTCGGTAGTTACCCCCCCCCCCCCATGTTATTGTGCTTTTTTATTTGTTTGCGTGAGGCTTCTGTGAGCGCGTGTCTTCAAATGTTAATGTCAAACTGGAAATAACATTTGGTTTTAATTTGGATTTGTTGTTTTGAATTAAACTGACATTTTGTTTTTGAATAGTTCTGGTAGTTAATTTTGTGATTTCCGGGACGATTGAGCGCAGCCAGAGTATACGACACATGCACTGATTTTAAAAAAGAACAAGATGTTGTACACATAAGACGCAGAGGCAAAAAGCATTTTTTTTATCCTCCCTGTACTTGTGTTTGATACGGTCCCCTGATTTGCTGGTTGCCTTTATCCATAGCTCGTAAAAAGTCATCAATTCGCCACTTTGTTGTTTACGCCGCAGGGTTGAAAGCGTGGAGGAAAAAAAAATGTAGTCAGGAAATTACGGCCTCTAGTTTGAGTACAATTTGATTGCCGCGCTTTTAATATAAGTGTCCTGGCCGCCCTGCGTCGATCCAACTTTGACTCATTCCAACAATTCTTTGTGGCACTTTGAAGCTTTGTATTGGGAGGATGTGTGTGCATGTATCTCACAGCCATGTTGTCTTCCACAGAGGTTGAGCGAGCTCATGAGGAGGTCAAAGTTCAGTTGACGGAGAAATTTCAGATCAGTGAGAACCTGTTGAAGGTAACCGCGGCAACCATTTGACACGCGTGTCCACCACGCTTATTGTCATCAGCCTGCTTTTGTGTGTGTTTTTGTGTGTGTGTGTGTGTGTGTGTGTGTGTGTGTGCGCGTGTGTGTGTGTAGGTGGAGGTGAGCCATTTGAAGGCAGAGCTTGAGCGTTATAACGACCTAAAGAAGCGTGTCCAAGAGTCCACTTTCAAGAAAGATCTTCTCAGGAACATTCAGGTAAAAGCGCCTGTGCGTGTGTCTCCATGGCAACCACCGGCCACTTCCGCCTCACCGCCGATCACGTCATGTGTCAGGCGCATGGCAGTCCAGGTGCATTCTGGGAGTCGGAGCAGGAGTCTTTGCTGTTCGTGATCGAGATGAAGAGCGAACGCCTCAGGGAACAAAATAGGAAGTTGCAAGACATGGAGCAACTGGTAAGGCTGCGCTTCGGCACGCGACTTCGCGACGCTGTCGTATGTCCGACGTACTCGTTCGTGCCGCGTCGTAGGTGTTGTCGTAGTGGTGTGTGGACGATCGACGAATATAGTGCGTCATCTCGCAGTAGTTTGCTGATGTAGTTGCTGCGTCAGTTGAGTTGAGATCAGCAAATCAGGGGAGCACTTTCCCAAGTTATTGCGGCGAAATGACGGCTGTGTTCAGGTGATGTCAGTCCAGGTGACGTCGTCATCGTGTTTCAGGCGGAAGAGAAGCTGTGCGCCGAGGACCACTTGGTGCAAACGTTGCAGCAGAACGAAGACTTGCGAGTTCGTCTGGACAAAAGTCAAAGCGCCCTGCAGTAAGTCGTCCGCGGGTCCGCCGAAAGCGCTTTGCACGCCTGCCTAGCGGGATTTTCCTCTCGTGGCACGAAAACATGCTGGCGCGTTCGTATGTTAGCTTGATTGAAGATGAGGAAATCGGAATATTCAAGTCAGGAAGCCAAAATGGCGTTGGCTGGCCCAATCTCAACGTTAACTTGCAGGTCACGTGTTTTCTTTCTAGAAAGTTTGAACCGTGGACCCCTTGCATACTCACTGTTCAACACCCGCAGATTCACATATTTGGGGACTTTGTTTTTTTTTCTGGATTGTTCCTTAAATACGCACGATCCCCGCTATTTGCAGGGGATCGGGACCAGCCCGGCCCGCCAATAGCGAAAATCTGCATATAATTGACCCCAATTGAAATGGATTGGGAAAAACAATCCAAATAAGCATTTGGTAAGTGTTATTGGTGTTGTTGTTTTTTTTTTTGCGGTTCAGGCACACGTGTCGCGAGCGCGAGGAGGCGCGCGCGTCGTTGGAGCGTCAGCGTTTGTTCAACGAGACGTTGACGCGGGAGAAAGAGCAGCTGCTCTTCAAACTCAATCACCGAGACGCGTGCCCCACCCTCAACATGGCTGCGGCCGCCGTCGCGCCCTCCTGATCGGCCTCCTGCGGACGTTGGCCACACTTACAACACCAAGTCCCATGACACATTTTTCTTTTTGTTCCCTGGACAATGTTGAAAGGTTTGATTTCACAAGTGCAACAGGTGCGCTTATCTTTTTTTTTTTTTTAAATTTTCACAGGACACGACAAACAATTCTAAACTTCAGGACTGCCAGATGCTGAGTCATGTGGCCATGATGTCACGCACAGCTTGCAGAAATGCGAGCATGTTAGCATGTAGCTTTTTTTGTTTGTTTTTTTAAATATAAATAAATGGTGAGGTTTGAGTTTACTGACGCAACTGATGTTGGCATCTTCACGTGTTCGAATGCTCCATGTTGATGTGGCATGTTCGCATGGAGCTCCTTCTAGCTCATAACAAGTTTGTCATATTCATGTGTCCTTATGTGCAAATGCTACTTGTTGACATGTCACATTAACATGTTACCATGTACCTTTTTCTAGTTAAGAATAACTTTTTCGCGTGGCCCTGTCCTCATGTTACAGTGCTACATGTTGATGTTACACGTCAACATGCATGTGGCTTCCTCCAGTTCAGTGTTACATTAGCATGTCCTTATGTCAGAATGTGCCTTCTAGTTAATATATGTCATGTTAGTGAATTCACACAGGAAAATGCCAAATGTCAATATCACATTTTCGTACATGAGCACAAAATGAAGAGCAAATTTGTAGTGTTGGTGTGTCCTTTTGATCAAAGGCTCCATATTGATGTCATGCTAGTATGTAGCTTGTTAACTTAGAAGAAGTTTGTTGTGGTTAGCGTATTCACTCATTAAAATGCAAAATGTCGACATCACATTTTAGCATGAAGCTTCTTCTGGAATGAGTTTGTGGTGTTGACGTTTCTTGTCCAAACGTTAAATGTTAGCGCGTCATGTTTGCATATTAGCATGTAGTTTTTGTAGTTAATGAGTTTTTAGTGTTGGCGTGTCACGTTAGCATATTAAGCAATGAGCATCCAGCTTCAGTTGAAGCTGCTTGTTGATTCTACTGTTTGTTTTAAAGAACTTCCTGTAAATCTGTTTTTTTTTTAAAACTTTTTTCAGGTGGTTTGTTTGCCAAAGATCCATTTTTGTTGTGAAAATAAGAATTGTTGTCACGCATTTGCACTTTTTTTTACAAGTTTAACTTTATAAAAACTTTCTGTGAACTGAACTGTCATCTTGGATTTTTATCTTCATGTTGTGAGCTTTTGCTCCCGTTTTTGTTGCCATGACTCAATAAAACGAGACCACAACAATATAAACAATAATCATGCCCTCCCCACCCCACAAAAAAAATTGTTTATGAAAAAATTTGAGATTTTTCACAGTTGTATATTTTCTTCAACTCTTTTGTATTTCAAGATATATGGTCATTTTTAAAGCCCAGCATTCAATAATGTCTTTTACTTTGTTTAAATTCTTGTTTTTGAAAAAGTTGTATATTTTCAAAAGAATCACACTCACTTGATTAACATCCATCCGTTATCCAAGCCATCCTCACGAGGGTTACTGATGTCCTGGAGCCTATCCCGGCTGTCTTCGGGCAGTAGGCGGGGGACACCCTACATGGGTTTATGTTTTGTTTTGTTTAATTCTTTATTAATCCCACAACGATTTAATTTTCATGTTTTTATCAGTTCATTATGTGACTGACAGTTCGGCCACTGGGGGGCGGCAAAGAGTTGTCGGAGACGTTCCCGCCTTCACACACCAACACACTTGATTGGTGCATTTACGCACACACTCGCACGAAGTCCACTTCCTGTTGTTGACTAATGAGAGGGCGTGGCCTTGTCCTTGCCACCTCTTTTAATGAGAAAAAACGCTCTTGTCCTGGGGCACAAAATGCTAATGGCTAATGTCTCTAATGAGGATGAAGTGGTTCACACGGGGTTCCGTTGAGGTGGGACACGGAGAGAGGTGGCGGTACAGGTGGCAAATGATGGTACTTTCGTACAACTTGAGATACTTGCGTGATACTGAATCAAAGTAGAAGTACCAATGAACTTTACTGCTGATTATGTCTGATATCCGTTTTGACTGGAACAAGGGCAAAAAAAAAAAACATAAGAAACACTGGTGGTTTTTGTAGCAATGTTAGCGGTGTCCTCTGGGACCCCACCTCGGTCCTGTCTGTTTTTTTCAAAATGATTAATCCTTAAGTATCCAAAGCGATTCAAACTGTTTTTTCCTTCTTGTGTCTTTTCTATTTCCAATCAACACAATAATGAAGCGTTAGTATAATTTACGATCAGTATGAATAATCATTCACTGATATCACTCAAAACCATTCGAACAATAATAACACTTTGCAAACTTTTTTTGGGGGGGGGGCGGTGCTAAACATATTTCAGAGGCTTCTGTGTAATTTTAGGCTGCTGAGTCCAACAATGACATTCGATTCTTTGAATCGGCGCTAGTTTTTGATATCATAGATTTTAATTTTTTTTAACAGTTAATACACACAGAAGCGATAAGATTGGGGTCTTTTGACGATATCGCATCCAACATGACAGGATACCCTTTGGATATGCTTGAAAGGACAGATACCGTCTCAGCAAAATTGGGACATAAAAAGAATGTCAACATTTCCGTGTTTTCAGCACTTAAAACAAGTGGAAGATCTGAAAAACTACAGCCAATTCGGAAAAACGCAGTGCCATTTTCGAATTTCGCGACATCATCCATCCATTTGCTTTACCGCTTAAAACATTTGAAACTTTTTTGGGCACCCAAATATATGTTGAACATGATTGTTCGTGGGTGTTTTAAACAAGGAAATCATCAGAATTATGTAACTCAGTCCCGACATTCTTTGTTATTTTCAACGTGCGCGTAATGACATTTTGATTTATATTGCAAAATGACTATTGTACGTAGTCGTAACATTCGTTATTAACGAATTTCGACCTAAAATTCAGGGAGGATACAACTTGTTTTAATGCAGACGTGTGTGTATGTAATGTACGTGTGCGTGCGAGTGTTTGAAGTGTTGACGCATCTAGGCTACTTGAACAAACATGAGTGAAAAAAATAAATCATGACTTACGAATTTTATTTCACACATTTTTGCTCTCGACAATTAGCAAAACTACCAAAATATATCTGAAATGCTTTGAAAGTTTGTGACGCATCACTCAATTAATTATTCAAATCAACAATGTGACGTGAGTTTAATTGGATTAGTTGCGCTTTTACTGACAATCATACACGTGATTTTAAGATAAAACAACTTTAAATCAATGTACATAATGTAAAAAATATCGATGAACCCTTAATATTTAGTTGTATATTCATTTAAAATTCGATGTGGATGTGTGTGTGTGTGTGTGTGTGTGTGTTCGATTTGTATGTTTTTTTTTGTTTGTTCGTTTGTTTTTGAAGGGTTAGTACTTTTTTCTTCATGTACTTGATCCATTGCGCGAGTACTTCGATGGAGTTATAGAGTACTTGAAACAAATGCAGTCTGGTAAAAAATGATTTAACGTTGATACGTTTAATTGAATTTATTTTGATTGCTATTTGGATTGTTTTAGATTTGGGATGATTTAGATTCTCGGGTTTGTGGTTTTGACTGACAAATTTGAGTCCTTTTGGGGCTTTGACTCGTGTTGATTTGAGAAGGCCGACAAGTGCTGAAAGCCTGACTTGTTGTTCCTCCTACTTGTCCTCTTGTGCGCATGCGTGGCGTGCGCGGCGCACCTCCGCGGAGAAGGGCGAAGCTCTGGCAGGTGAGTTGCGCGTCTCACACGCACACACGCGCGCGCGCGCAGTGGGGAGAAGTTTCTTTGCTGGAGGGGGGGGTGTCCCCACTTCGCGCTTGGACTGCAGTGGGGAGAAGTTTCTTTGCTGGAGGGGGGGGGGGTGTCCCCACTTCGCGCTTGGACTTAATTCCCTCTATCGCTCGTCACATGATCGACTTGACGCGCGCCAGGACAAGGAAGCCGAACGCGTGCAGGTGCTCGGGGGAGCGGCATGGTTTCGTTGTGAGGTGTCGGGGAATCGGGGGGTCCGTCCGGCCGCCATGTTGCAGCCGCAGCAACTCGGAGGCGTCAAGAAGTGTTTCTCCATCGAGGCTTTGGTTGGGAAACAGCAGCAGCGGCAGCGGCCCGCCTGCTTCCAAACCGTCCGGGCTGCCTTCGAGGAGCCCATCCGGCCCACCGCGCTCCGCTTCCCGGAGGCCCTGCACCCACTTCACGTAGGCTCCCCCGTCCGGACTTCGTACCCGTCCGCCGGACCCAATTTAGGACTGCATGTGTTCGGCCGACATCATCCCGGACTCGGGGTGAGCCTGTTGTACCCCTCCGCAGCCGCCGCCACCGCGGGCCCCCCCGCCTCGTGGATCCTCCACAACCACCACAGATACATGCACACGCAGGCAGGTAAGCACCATAGTAAGAATTACAAGACCCAAAAATGCAGAATGTCTCACAAAGTGAGACAAAATGTTTGATTTTGAAAAAGACGCGTAAGGAATGACGTCATGTTGGGTCCAAATGACAAATGTTTCTCATACAAAAAAGCAAAAAAGAGCTCAGCAAAACTTAAATCCAGGCAATTATTTCATTTGAAAGTCGCTTGCAAGTGATGGAAAAGTGTTCAACTGTTGCCATTTTCTTTCATTTATGTTGTAGTCCTGATTTTATAACGGAGCAAAATACATCAGCATCCTTAAATCGATTTGTTTGACAATAAAACAATGAAAAAATTGATTCGTTGTAAATCGTTGTCATCTTTAGCTATTCACTTATTGATTTCAAGAACAATTCATATATGAGACACGAACATGAATGATTCGTTGTCGTTCTCGTCATTGTTGTTATTATTGACCCCAAACAAGCACTTTTAACACTTCTAAAAAGAAAATCGGATCAGAAATCGTGAAAAATGATATATTAAAAATTCGAAGATAAAATCTAATGAGAAAAATTATGATGCGATGAAACGAAAATGGTCATGATTGTTTTCTAACAGCAAACGTGATGAATTCATTGCTAGTTTGTCAAAATAAAATAAAATATGCATCATTCCAAATCTGACGTTTACATTCTCGTGAACACGTTAGTTTTACTCACGGGTATTATTTTTTTGTGTGAATATAAAAAAATAAAAAAAATCAAAGATGAAAAACTGACTTTACTCTTGTACTTGTTTGTTGACACAATTTCCAGTAAGGAGGTTTGTCATGAAAAAAAATCACCTCAAGGCGTCTGTGAAACTTGTCGATTTCATTATTATTCGTGCATTTGAAAATCTTTAGAAAATACTTACAATTTCCAACCGAATAAAATATGAAAACGTTTGTTGATCATTTTGAAAATCACCAAGAGTTGTTCGCAAAAAAAAAAAAGCCAAACGGCATTTCAAGTTGAAGTGCCACTTGTCATTTTTTTGTTGTTAGCGTTTTGAACTTTGTATTGATATTTCGTCACAGGTATTCATGCATGCGTGCTTTGCGTTGACTGCATTTGCTTTTTATCCATTTCTTTTGGGGATGAGTTGATCAAAATTTGACTGACACATCCTTGTGTTGACGTCATCGATTATTGACGATGATAATGATATCATACGAAACGTGATATTGACGTGAAGATGACGTAACGCCCAGACTGAGGACGGAAGGGGCCTCAAGGCCTTCATGGAGAGTCTGGGTCCAGCAACCTCGCGAAGAAGGCCTCTTCGCGCGCACGGGTGTGTGTGTGTGCGTGCGTACCTCCAGGTGGAGGTTATGTATATGTGTGTGTGTTTGTCTCGTTGTGTGTTTGAGTGTCGTGTTTATTTGATTATTTTTTGTGTGTGTAAGTGTGGGTGTTCTTGCAGGGCAGTTGTGCATATTTGCGTTTGTTCGTGTTAAAAATGCGTGTCCTTTTTGTGATTGTGTATTTGTGCGTGCGTGTACCTGCAGCTGGAAGTTGCATGTTTTGTGACCGTGTTTTATTGTTTTGTGTGTCTTTGTATGCGATTATTAATCCTTTTTAATTTGTGTGATGTTTCGATTTACATTTTTTATTTATCAATCACATTGAGGTCAAATTCTTGTTCTTTACTGGAGTTTATCCATCCATCCGTTATCTGATCCGCTTATTTAATGTATTATTTTTTCTACAAAAGCACGTTAGCACACACTTCTTTCATATATTAAATACTTTGCGTGTGCGCATGTACTTCAGTGTCGTTCTAACGAGAAACAAGAAGTAGTTTACTCCGTCACCCATCTGGTTAGCATCTCAGCACCGTCGCGTATAAACCAACGTATACCCCGCAGGCGTTGGTGGCTAACATGCACATGAGCGTGTGGTGAAAATACGCTAATGAGTATAATCAGGTGTGTTTGTAACGAGCGGACTCACAAGTCCCGACTTGTTTCCAGTGCTCTGGGGACGTTAGTTTAGCGTCATCAACCACTCATCAGTGCCATCTGCTGCTCCCCTGCAATGTCCCCGCCCACCACTTCTTCATCACTTTCTGTGTGTGCGTGCGTATTTTATCGATCTTTGTATGGAAGTATATGTGTGCCATCAAATTGAAAATCTGAATTTCTTCACACTGAATTTGATCACCATTAAAATATTCAATGTAGACTTTTCAGCTTGGAAAATTCCAACATTCAGCTGTCAAAGATCACCAGGTGAACCAGACTGAGGCGGTCACGTGAAGCACCTCCGGTTTTCGGAGGTTGATTGCTTTGGCCTGGCTTCTCTCAGTGACCCAGAAGCGCCATTTTGCAGCCACATTTGTCGCTGCGTGTTGATTTTTGGAGCCCAATGTTGACTTTTTAAAGTTAAAAAGTTTACATTGAAGGTTTTTGATGATAATAAAATTCAGTTAGTAAATTCAGATTCCGAATCTGGTGGCATAAATACGCTTCCATCTTTATATCATGACATTCCTCATTGAAGGCGGAGCCATTGCGAAAACAATGTTTTAGTGATAATTCGAGACTTGTTCTCTATCGCTGTGCGAAACGTCAATGGAAAAGATGATGTTGCAAAGTAACAGCATGGACTTCGTTTGGAATCATTCACTCGTGATCGAGTCCCGACTCACTCCAAAGGGACACTTTACAGAACTCTATATCCCCGAAATGAAACTCCCTAAATAGTGGCTAGCGAATGAGTGAGCGATTCGGTTTGCCGTTGATCCTCAGCGTGTGCTTTGCATGTGAATGCGACATGTCTGCCACTTTGCGCTCGCCGTCACTGTTGTCGTCTTTGTCCTGGCGGCCACCAAGTCAACCGACGTTTTGCGTGCGGCGTGACGGTCGCCGACGATCTTTTCAGGCTAACCATATACACTTTTGTTTTTATGTAAACGATATCAAACGTTGCAATGAAGGACCGCACCGCACGCACGCCATTGGCCGACATTTAGCCACCACATACACGCTTCAAACAAATCAGATCAACGATTTTATTTTTGCTACTGTATCCCAAATCCTCTAACAACACACAGGCTCCAACCGTAAAATCAATAAAATGACAAAGAAAAAAATTAAAATAAGGGAAAATGGCTTAGCTTGGATTAGCATCGCTAATGTGCGAAACACTGCTCTGAGGTTAATTTCCTATAATGTTGGGCCAGGGTGGAATATGTTGGTTCTCGAGTGTAAACCTAGTTTTTACGGTTGGTTCTCAAGTGGAAAGTTGGGTCTAGTTTGCAAGGCTGGTTCTAGGGTGGAAAGTTGGTTCCAGACTGTAAAGTTGGGTCGAGGGTTTAAGCTTCTTCTTTGGGTGTCCAGGTCGGTTTTCGAGAGTGAGGTTTATTCGAGGGTGTACGGGTGATCCTCGGGTTTAATGTACCAAGTGGGTCGGATTGACACGAGTTTCTAAGGTTGATTTTTGTTTCTAAATTGGGTCTAGTGCCTAAGGTTGGTCCTAGGGTGTGCGGTTAATGCTGGGGTATAGGATTGGTTTTAGGGTATAAGAGTGGGGCTAGTTCAGGGGTACCGCCTGTTTTAGATGTCTCCTACCCCAATACACCAGATTCAAATGATCAGGATCGTTATCAAGATAGCCCAACCTGACAGGAAATGAAGCTCATGGCAGTGTTTAGCACATTTGCGATGCTAATCCAATCAAACACATTTTCGCTCGTTTCTTGTCATCCTTTTTTTTTTCTAGGGTGGAAAGTTGGTTCCAGACTGTAAAGTTGGGTCGAGGGTTTAAGCTTCTTCTTTGGGTGTCCAGGTCGGTTTTCGAGAGTGAGGTTTATTCGAGGGTGTACGGGTGATCCTCGGGTTTAATGTACCAAGTGGGTCGGATTGACACGAGTTTCTAAGGTTGATTTTTGTTTCTAAATTGGGTCTAGTGCCTAAGGTTGGTCCTAGGGTGTGCGGTTAATGCTGGGGTATAGGATTGGTTTTAGGGTATAAGAGTGGGGCTAGTTCAGGGGTACCGCCTGTTTTAGATGTCTCCTACCCCAATACACCAGATTCAAATGATCAGGATCGTTATCAAGATAGCCCAACCTGACAGGAAATGAAGCTCATGGCAGTGTTTAGCACATTTGCGATGCTAATCCAATCAAACACATTTTCGCTCGTTTCTTGTCATCCTTTTTTTTTTTTTTATGGTTGGAGTCTATACGTTGTTTGAGGATTCAAGATAAGCCACATTTAAAACAGGCTGAAGAGGGGCTCTTGAGGACTCCTGGTCTTGTTTCTAAGTTTGGGTCTTGTGAATGTGTTTGCAAACATTAGCATGTTAACATGCTTAAACCCTGCTGTGAGCTTCCTTTCCTGTTAGCGGCCCACTTCCTGCTTGTGACCTCCCGTATGGTGCGTTCAGGTGACGACGGCGGTGCGGAGAACCTTCTGCTGCATGGCGCTTTCTCCCGGAAACCCAAACGGATCCGCACGGCGTTTTCTCCCTCGCAGCTTCTGCGTCTGGAGCGAGCATTTGACAAAAACCACTACGTCGTCGGCGCGGAGAGGAAACAGCTGGCCTCATCTCTCTGCCTTACGGAGACACAGGTGAGCAAACGGCAACACTGCAAGTGGTCCTAGGGTCTAGGGTCAAAGTGTGGTCCAGTCTAGGGTAGAAGGTGTCCACGTTTCTCGAATCTTAGGTATGTTTTCGTGTTCGCGCCGTCAAAAGTATAGAATGTGGGGTTGGTTATAATGTGTCAACATTTGTAGAATATATATTACTTTAATTTGTAAGGTTGACACTCGAATGTAAGGTTGGACAGACTGTTAAGTGTTGATGGTCTAGATCGGGGGTCGACAACCCGCGGGTCTAGAGCCGCATTCGAATCAAACTAAAGGGTCCACCTAAGAAGAGTGTTGAGCAAAATGAAATTTCTCTCATATTGTCGTCGTGAAAATTGTATTTTTCTGTCTTAAGGTTTATTCTTGGTCTCATCTGGACTTAGGCTTGGATTTGGACTCAGACCTTTGTGGCTCGAACTTGACTTGGACTCGATAGAAATGGACTTGACTACAGCCCTGCCCGAATTTAATTTGGGTTCCAGGTTGTATGGGGTTAAAGGTTTCTCAAATGTAAGTTTGGTTCTACTGTGTCAAAGGACTGAAGGGAAGGTTACTCTAGGTTCTGAAGTGTCAAGTTTACGGCGTAAGGTTGGTTTTAGGTTGGAAGGTGCCAGTTTATGGATTGTAAGGTTATTTCTTGTGTGTCAGGTGTCAAATGTCGAGAACGTAAGGTTCTAGAGAATCTAGAGTGTAACGTGTGGTCGTTCTAGTGTTTCAGGTGTAAGATGTCATACAGTATCAATCTAGAATATAAGGTGTGGTTGGTTGGAGAGTGACAGTGAGTTTTGGTTCTAAGCCAGGAGGCACGTCGTCATTCCAGTGGTACCATATCATGATTGACATGTCACAGCGTTCAGTGAAGTAAAACGATCTCAAAAAGTGGACATCTAGTCACCCTACTCTCTGTATATTAGCATGTAGCCAAGTTAGCCTGTCCTGACACCTGTGTGCGTGTGTGCAGGTGAAAGTGTGGTTCCAGAACCGCAGAACCAAACATAAGCGTCAGAAGTTGGAGGAGGAAGCCCCTGAGGCGGACCACAAGCGCTCCAAAGCCAGCCAGCACGTCAGCAGATGGCGAGCTGCCACGCAGCAGAACCCTGCCGAATGCGTCGGCGACATCGATGACCACTGAGCTAACTCGACGAACGCTGGCCCGGAAACGCCACGTGGACGCTTAACGTTTGCCATCCATTCGGACTGAGATGAAGGAGAAAGAACATTCTTGGTTTTCAAGTGTGCCAACAAACACACACAAAAAAGGCTCTCCAGTGCGAGCTACCGTTAGCCTCCTAGCATGACACGGTGCGTCAATAATCACTACAAACCCCCGCGGAAACTTGCATTCTCTCTCTTGTGATGCGTGGTCACTTGCTACCTAGCTGCCATGCCATTGGCTGAAGAACTTGCTGCGTGGGGCGGGGTTATGTAAATGAGCCACACTGCAGTGTCACAATCTCGCCAAACTGAGGACAGCTCACCTAAAAGCGTGTTTTAATGAATTGTCGCCCACCTCCAGATTAACTAGCTTGTTTCATTCCAGGCACTCCTAGAACGCAAGAAACTATTTTGATGCAAAATATTAATAAGTCACTTTTACATAATGTATCTTCTTCTTCAAAAAAGAGAAAGAAATGTATTAATAAAGTGAATAAAAGCAAACGGCGTCTGTTGTGAACAGACGAACGCCAGCCTGGTGGACATCTGGGACCAAGACCAGCACACGCACGCACGCGCGCGCACGTATACACTGCAGGATTTCCATCAAACTTCAATTAAACTGAAAGCCGGAAAAACTAAAGAGACCCGGTGATGACGATGAGTTTCTGGCTGTTTTTCCAAGAGTCGACTGACCCAACAAGGGACACACTTAGCCCGAAATGAAAGGAGGGATTTTTCACATCGCCCTTTGGCATCGTCCTCTTCATCATGCTGTCTCGTTCTCGGAGGTCATGTGACAATGTTGTCATGCACTACGTTGATTCGGAATGAGAATGATTTGAAGCGGCCTTCCTCTGACTAAGGGGGCGGGGCCAGAAAGATGGAACAGTTTCGTCTTCCTGTGTTTCATGTATGAAAAATAAAAGTCATTAGAATGAAGTTTTCCTTACCTTGTTTTTTTTCCTCCCACCAGAAAATCCATTTTAAAAATAGAATGAAATATGACGTGTTGTGTTGCCATGGAAACGAACGAGGACACCCACAGATGGCAGAGAGAGAAATGAGGACTCAAAGTCAAACTTTCATCCTCACAAAAAAGTGATTTAGTTTTCATTTGACATCTAAATGACTGAGCAATTTTCTTTGTGTGCTTGATTGACAGCTTGTATCCGGCCCACTTTTGTGCCCACAAGTTAAGTCACGACTACAAGTGCTTACATGTACATGAAGTAAAAACTTCGCGCGCTGTCCGGGAACCTGAAATAAATATACATGCAATTAAAGTACTGCCTTCTTCCTCCATGTATCCAAGTAACTGAATTTTCAGTACATGAAGCACATACAGGGACATAAAGTATTTGAATCTATTCAGCTACTTTCAATTCACCTAAATACCTGTACAAACAAATATGCAACTGAAGTAATTAAATGTACCAGGCAGGATAGAGACATCATCAGATGACTTCCTGTCGTCACGGCGACCAAAAACAGACAAGCGTGCAAAACATCGACTTGGCCCTGGAAAGATTTGGTGCCAAAGAAGATTCAAAGGTGTAAATGACTTAACACCTCATAATGACATTATAATTACATGCTAATTACACTCAAGTCACAGGGAAGAAGAAATTAGAGCGATAACCCAGCATCACTCACATTTTTCATATATGGTGTATTAATACATGTGGAATGTACATGAATATATGTGTAGTATGTACTGTGTGCAGTATATATGTATGTATAGTTGCACACACGTGTGTGCATGCGTGTGTGTGTGTGTGTGTGTGTGTGTGTGTGTGTGTGTGTGTGTGTGTGTGTGTGTGTGTGTGTACGTGTGTGTGTGTGTGAGAAAGAGAGCGATGCTAATCAGTTAAAAAGTTAGACAATGGGGTGTGAGAGCATTTGAAGCTTGTTAGGATAATCAACACTTTTTGTATTCAAATGAGGTAGTCTTCACTCATTAGTTCAGGTGTGTGAGTGTGTGTGTGTGTGTGTGTGTGTGTGTGTGTGTGAGTGTGTGTGTGTGTGTGTGTGTGTGTGCGCGCACATTGTAGCTTCCGCCGTTAGCTTGATAGGAACCGATGTGAATGTTCGCAGAATGGCCAGTAGTTGATTTCGTGGCTGACGTATATGATATGTCTTTCATGTCATTGATGTTGCTCGCAATGTCATTGATGTCATTAATCTTGTCATTTCTAACATTGTTGAGTTTTTTTTAAATGGGTGATGTCATTGATGTTTTTTATTCGGCTTTTGTTAAGGTCGCAAAACTGTCATCGGTGTCGTTTGGGTCAATGTTATTTGCGATTTGGTCTTTCACGTCCTGAGTTGACGCTGATCTTTTTCATGATTATTTTCAACATTCGGGAGCGGCGCAAGTTCAACGCACGGAACTCACGGAGTGTTGCTTAGGTTGGAAACCGCTTTGATTGAACATTTCATTGAAAATCTTCGGACGTCCCTCGCTGATGAACGGACATTAACACTCTTTGCCCAGCTTTCAACACACGTCAAAAATCGAAAGAAAATGTTTGTGCTCAGCCTCTTTAGCCCCGCCCCCACATGCAAACGAGCCCAGCGATTTGCCTCAATGTCATGCCGCTGCGCCAAAGATGGCCGCCTCCCATTCAAAAAGGCCCCCCCGCTGCTGTGATGACAGGACACATTACTCAAATGTGTGCGCGCGTGTTTGCGATTGCTCAAAAGCGCCGGTTGGCTCCGTTCGCTGGCCGTCGTCAACGGCAGCAACAACATAAACAAAACTTGCAATGGATGTCGTAGTCTGAACGCGCCAAGGTGTTGTCATCAACACTGTGTTGTTAAGTTGATGTTGATGACGAATATCATATTCATCCCATCAATTATCTGTCAGACATACATTCAAGCTTCGTTTATCTCGGGAGAACGGGGCAGAGGGCATTCCAGATTTCTTTTTTGTTTTGTTTTTTTGAGTTTGTTTGGAAACATTTAAATTCTTGAATTCTTTACAGCTGATGACTTGAACACGACTCATCTGCAACAACCGTTTCGGACAATGAGAGAAAAATGTGACTTGCACAATCATTTGGAAGGCGGTGTGTTTGATGGTCCCAATCCGAGTGGACTGGACAACTGACACATAAAACAAGAAACCGTTACACATTGTGTTTTTCTACACCAAAATGTTCAATCGAAATTGAGTATAGTGGTACATCTCCGTACGAAATTAATTGGTTCCGGAAGAAATTTCTTAACTAGAAAATTTTGTCAGTAGAGACGCGTTTTCCATGTAAACGCCCTAATGCGTTCCAAGCCCCCGCAAAATTCAGACATAAATGTTTCCTAAAGCATAAAAATGCATCAAAATATGTAACAAATGCATGTTAGAATTAGATTATTGCAGAATAAATGAGAGTTGTGCGTAATGTAAAAAAACAAAGAATCGAGTAAAGACTAAAAATTATGGTGATTTAACTTTTAACTGCGTCCTCATCATTTTTTGCCCTCTTTAGTTCATGTTCTCTCTCAGAAGTGGTTTTTGCCTGGTGTTTTGTAAAGAACTGATCCAATGACGTTTGATTTTGTCGGCTTTTAACAATGCTTCAAAAATGCCCAAGGCAAACATCAGCGTAGTGAGCGATCGCCTGACTGGTGAACACTTTTTCTTGGTGATTCATATTTACGTCGAACTATCTGATCACCTCACTGCCGAAGGGGCGAATGACGAGGACGCTGTATAAACACATTCTACCTACACACCAAGACACATACAGTAGAGGTCCCTCTTAGCCAATGGGATGCGAGGAAGATGCTTGGTAATAGCCAATGGGAAAGCAGCTAGAAGTTAAGTTGCGTTGTTGCTCCGCTCAAGCTGCGTGCATGCATGCGAGAGCTCACGTGTTGTCGACATTTAGCGTTAGCTTGTTAGCCATAGCCACGCATCAGTGTTGCTGGCGCCCATTTTTGCTCACGTAACACCCCATTCTGTATTTTTACCTTTCGTGTCTTGAAATCTCTTTCATAACGAGAGGCAATATTTGCCTGTTGAGGCATTTCGTAACTTGAAATTTTCGTATGAAGAGACATTCGGAAGTAGAGGTACCACTGTACAGCAAACATTTGTTAGGTGGAGGCTAACATACAATGTGAAACACCATAGACATGCTCATGGATATTAGCATAGATGTTCGTCATTATAAATCTTCAGAGACCTGCCACAGCAACACCTACAAACAAAACATGTGATGAATAGAGCAATGTCCAGCATTCACTCTATACCTTGAGTTTGGCTTCGTGGTGTTTCGTTTCTCCGCAGCTTTGTTGTTATAAGTCTTTGAAGTTGACAAATGATGGGGGCCCATATCTTATGTTATATACATACATCAATACATACACAGCTGTTTATGGACTCTATTGTGTTGTTGCTTATTTGTTTGTAATATTTGCATTGTGAAAATTATATCAATAATAATAATTTTCACCATGTGATATAATCATCTGCCCTATAGTGATAAGCTCTAATGATCCAGCAAAGACTATAGTTGGTGTA
This sequence comes from Hippocampus comes, assembly GCF_001891065.2. NCBI lineage: Eukaryota > Metazoa > Chordata > Actinopteri > Syngnathiformes > Syngnathidae > Hippocampus > Hippocampus comes. The sequence goes on along the minus strand of NW_017805281.1, from coordinate 1,506,159 downwards.
TTTGGCGGCGCATGCGATTTTTTTTTTTTTTTTTAGTGTGCTGCAGTTTCCAAATTGGCGTCTTCACAGACACATTTTCTTCTTCTTCTTCTTCTCCTTTGCCGCCCCGTCGCCTTGCTGCTGGCTGGTGGAGTGCGAAAGGATAATGATGCGAATTATGCTTTTAATGACGTGTTAATTAGAGTCATGCAGCGCCGAGAGATGACGCGTGAAACGGTGGTTGCACGTACGGAATAAATAACGCAACAGATTGGCTTGCATATGTTTCACATTACAACTTTACAACTGCGCTGGCGACAACACGCAACACACTCGCACAACTATTATTAGCAGACTCTTCAGAAACCTGAAACAACACAACAACAACAACAAGATGAAAGCTAACATAAATTCGAGGTTGGAATGTGTGGTTGTCTCTTCCACGATATTCAAATTGAGCTAATAAATTTTGCTGAGTGGTTCTGAGAGTGTTTTTCGACCAGCAGTGAGGGCCTTGGTGGCCCTGACCGCTCACCCAAACTTGACAAGAAGGCGATGATGCACATGAAAGAGGAAAAAAAAATGACTCACCTTGATGGAGGAAAGGTTGAGGCATTTTGCCGTTTAGTTTTTTTGTACATTTAGCTGTTTGGCTATTTAACCATGTATATGTTTAGCCAATTAGCCCTTTAGCCACTTAGCTGTTTAGCCATGTAGCTATTTAGTCTTTGATGATTTATCCATTGAGCAGTTCAGCCATTTGACGATTTAGCCCTTTGGTTGTCGAACCATTTCGCTTTTTAACCATTTAGCCCTTTGAACTTTTTATCCCTTTAACCATTTAAGAATGTAGCCATTTAGTTATTTAGCACTTTGGCTATTCAGCCATTTATCAGTTGAACCATTTAGCTGTTTAGCCCTTTGGCTGTTTAACTGTTTAGCTGTTTAACCGCTTCATAATTTAGCTCATAGGTGTCCTCGAGAGTTGCCGTCCTGCATGTTTTCCATCTCTCCCTGTTCTAACACACCTGATTCAAATAAACTAGGATCGAGTTTAACTGTTTAATTAGTTAGCAGGCGGCACGGTGATCGACTGGTTAGCATGTCCGTCTTACAGTGCAGAGGTGCAGGGTTCGATTCCGGTTTGGACACTCCGGAATTTGCATGGAGTTTCTCTGCTCGGGTTTTCTCTGGGTACTTCGGTCCCCTCCCACATTTCAAAAACATGCATGGCAGGTTAATGGAACACTTTCCATGATCCCTCGGCGTGATAGAGAGTGCAACTGGTTGTTTGTCTATGCGCGCCCTGAGATTGGCTGGCAACCGTTCAGGGTGTCCCCCACCTACTGCCCGATGATGGCTGGGATAGGCTCCAGCACACCCGCGACCCTCGTGAGGATAAGCGGATTAGAAAATGGGTGGGTGGATTGATGGATATATAGTTAGTTACCCATTTAGTCATCTGGTTATTGAGGTGTTTTGATGTGTGTGTGTGTGTGTGTGTGTGTGTGTGTGTGTGTGTGTGTGCGCGCGCGCGCGCGCGCTCGTGCGCCTGTGTGATGCGTTTATGGTCGGCTCTGTAAAAAAGGAGCTTCATTTCTTCTCTCAAACTGACGCTGCCGAGCTGCAGATGGCCACCTGGACCGCCTCCCGCTGGACCGCCTCCCGCCTGTCATTGTCGACAAGCGGCTCCATGCAGAACACGTTTAACCTTTGAACCTCCAGCTGCTGCACCAGTGCGGCAGCCATAGATAGACAGACAGCCAAAAGGACAGACGGACGACAGGACAGATGGACAGACGGACAACAACGCAAACTGCTCACACCTTATCGTGCTACTTAAAGATCCCAATTCTGTGTAAGGAATGTTGCGGTTCCCTTTAAAAGGGAGGTTCTGCTTCTGGTGAAGTAAAATTCTGGTTCTGTTGAAGGGAGAACGTCAAGTTTCACCGTTTTGCTGTTTAACCATTTGGCCTTTTAACCATTCATCCTTCTCAGCTGTCCAACTGTTCAGCCCTTTGACTGTTTCACCATTTAGCTATTTTCCCCATGTAGCTATTTAGCCCTCATCCCATTTAGCCGTTTAACTCACAGTATGAACATAAGAGCATACAATATGCCCCTTTTGAGCTGCATGCCTACAGGAATGCTAAACCAGGATGGGCAAGGTTGTCGTACATTCCTTGTGTGGATGGTAAGAAAACAGACAGAACAAGCATTGTGCTGCAAGGCTGTACAATTACTGCAAGGGACCTCAGAAGGTGACCTTTCACAGGAAAAAATGGGATTTTGCTTCCCCTCATACCACCATCCTTCCCCAACACCACCACTACCACCCAAATGTTCTGTATTGATAGAGCAATTTTGGCATTGACAAAAAATCAGTTGCAAAGTCCGATTTAATTTCAATGTCCACCCGTTGCCTTTGATGAGAATGTTGCCCCTGCCAATATGGCTGCCACATAGGAACAGTGGTTAGCATGGCTGCTATCCCATCTTCATATCCATTTACCATTTAACTGTTAAATTAGCCCTTTAGCCACTTATGTGCTAACCTATTTAGTCACTTAGCTGTTTACCAATTTAGCCGTTTACCTTTTAGCCATTTAGCAATTTACCCCTTCGGCCCTTGAACCGTTGAGTTATTTAGCCATTTTGCCGTTTGCTCTGTGAGCCGTTTTAGCCATTTAGCTGTGTACAAGTGACACATCTGATGGAGCCATCATGGCCACCGTCTAATGAGACGCCATTAGCCGCCGTGATTAGCGCCAATGTCAGCGCCAGACGCAGATGGCCAATGCAACCATGCCAACACACACACACACACACACACACACACACACTCACACACACACACACACACACACACACACAATTTTTTTGTGAGTGGGGTGGGGGGGGGGAACAAAATTAACACATGTAGTAATATCATCAGAATAATAATGAAAATGATTTTAAAATGTAGTGTTTGTAAATCTCCCTGAAACTCCTTTCTCTGTCTTCTTCTGGTAATAAACCGCATGTTGCAGAGTGAAAGCAAGCATGTTCGTCACTTTTAGTTTGTTGTTGCTCCGCTCAAGCTGCGTGCGTGCATGCGAGAGCTCAGGTGTTGTCGACATTTAGTGTTAGCTTGTTAGCCATAGCCACGCATCAGTGTTGCTGGCGCCCATTTTTGCTCACGTAACCGAATACGTGCTAACAAGGTTGCGTGTGTTAAACGTGTTGGCAAGTGCATCATGCTAATGAACCTTTACTGGAACACACACACACGCGCACACACACACGCACACACACACACACACACACACACACACACACACACACACACACACACACACACACACACACACACACCATGTGCCGTTATGAATCTGTTGTCACTGTCTGTTATTTTGTGTTATTTTTGTCATCATTCTTCCTTTTGACGAAAACACCGCAAAACTATTGTCTTACTTTGCGTGTGCATTGGGGTGTTTTATTGATGGAATTTTGTACATGTTTGCATGATGTTAGTGTGAAAATCTGAAAGTGTTAGCATTTTTTGTGTATGTCTGTATCGTTAGTGTGATGTGTTGTGAGTGTGTTATTTTTTCGACATCAATGATGTTTATGTCAGGTTAGTAAGTTGTGCGTGTTGGGGTTTTCGGTGGTGTTATTATTAGTCTTTTGTACTCTATGCGTGTAACATTAAGTCACCAAAATATACATTTTTAAACTTAATTCACACAAACAGTCAATTACAGCAGACACTCCCAAATCCGCAAATAATCGACGCTCATTATACGTGCCTAAAAAAAATCCCTGGACACAAAAAGTTGAAGAAGCAAGTTTTAACATTCGTCAACATGTTTCTTCACCTGCGTTACGTTGTGTGCGCGGACGCATGTGAAAACGTGTTAGCTTCATTATCACCCACATAAGCCCCCTTATGAGCAACCCCCAAAGCATCCTGAGAACATCTGAGGTGTTAACGTCAAACGAGAAGAGTGGGCGCAACTGAGAGGGAGCAGGAAGGGGACATTTCCCGGTTCCCAATACAAAGCATGCAACACACACGTGCACACAGACACACACACACACACACACACACAAACACACACACACACACACACACACACACACACACACACACACACACACACACACACACACCAATAACATGACAATAACACACACACCTACAATGACGATCTCACAATAACAAACATTCGATAATTTAGAACACAACCAATAACAAAGCACACACACAAACATGCACTTATAACACATCCAAAAACACACACAAAACACACTCAAGTACGCAGAACACAACACAAAAAGCATTAAAGCGACACAGGCATGCTCAAACAATAACATGCACACACAAAACACACGGTCACATGCACAACACACACACATACACACACACACAACATTAACACAACACACCACACAGATACTCCAACGATAACACACACATACGCTTAAACACAAATACAGAAAATAACACATGCAAAACTCACATGCACATCACACACCACACACACTTACACACACAATCAACAACACACCACACACCTCACACACAAACACAACAACAGACAAGACACACTCAGGACAACAAACATAAGATAACACACAAGAACAAACTCAACACACACACGCACACCCAAAATAAGTGACTAACTTCCTGTGGCATCAGTTGACATGGCCTTTAGCTTCCGGCCTTAATGTTAAGGCAGTACGTGTACGTGTACATGCACCCTGGCCCTGAGCAAGTGAGGCTGTTCCTGAGGCTGCTGCTGTTTTGAACAAGGCAAAGACGTTCAATGTCTGGAATGAGCCAAGGCATCACCGAGGGACTCCGAACGACAGCCACCGCAGCTCCCAAGTTTTTTGCCGCCTGCCTTGTTTCACATGTCCAAACAAGCGGCCCTCTAATGGCCGGGTCGCCGCAGTGAAAAACATATGCCCCCGCGGCTGCTCACTGACTGGTCGCAGAGGCGGCCTCAGCGTCGTGAGCGATCGGGAGGCGCCGACCATCTGGCCGCCGCCTCGCAATCTTTTTTTTGGCACGGTGGGACAAGATGGCGACTGCTCATCTCCTCGCCGCCGCGCTAAACACCCACACGGGTGGCCAACATGGCCGCCAAAGTGTTCGTCGCGCCGTGTGACCAACATGGCCGCCCGTGCCAACACGTCCATTCGAACGTGGCGTTCCACAAATACAATCGTCATGTTCAATGTCAACCAAGTCCATCATGTCACGTGTCCGTCATCTCATGAGTCTAAAATGTCACGCTCATGTCAATCATCACCTATGTCCATCATGTAACATCCTGCCTGGTTTATGTCTCCCTCCTCCACCGCGTCTGATTCAAATGATGATCTTATCAGAGAGCTCTTTGTCGCTCTGTTGAAGCCTGATCAGGCTCCTGCTCATTTGAATCCGGCGTGTTGGAGGAGGGAGACATAAAGCAGGCTGGATAGAGAGACCCTCGAGGACCGGGATTGGACACCCCTGATCCATCCCATCACATCTGTCATGATGTGAGATACATAAGCAAGCCTATCATGCTGTCATCTTTTGTGATGACATCACAGCAATGATGTATGACGGTAGCTCATGTCACAGGGTGGGATGTGCGCGCAGTCCCCTTGTGCCGTTGATGGAGGGTGAGGTGGGTTTAAGAGGCTCGGTCTTCGGTAGGGGGCGTTGTGGCCCCCCGGTGGGGGGCCTAAGAGGTGCTTCAGTCCTGGGGGTGTTATTGTGTGTCCCTTTGAGCTGGTCCAAGCGGACAAAAGGGGGATAATCCGGTTCCCAGCGGCATGAGGTGTCTCCTCCCTCGCACGGCATCATTAAACAACCATTTAAGCTTTGCCTAACAAGGCCTCCTTTTCTGACTCAAATGGCGCCCCCTGTTGACATTTTGAACCGCAGCAAAAGAGGAAACAAAGCAAAATTAAACAATAGGCCCCATTCGCCATGATGTTTTCCGGCTATCTAGTAGCGCAGTGGCAAAAGCGACATTTAAGAGGTTCAGGGATTCTGCCCGACAAAGATGATATCTCAAAATGAGGAAGTACTGTCACATCTGAGTGAATGTTAACACGCATTTTTACTCTCGTGGCATCCACCCCGCTTTGAGATCGAGTCCTATCATCGCCGTTCAGTCTGACTCCCTGTCAGGAGGGATTCGTAGTCTCACTTTGCAGTCACTTTTGGTGATCACGGATGCTGTTTCAGAAAACTACAATTCAAAATAAAAACAGTATACTCCCCTCCATCGTGGCTTCGGGTTAGCCGGTGGATTTTCTTTGCCCTCCTGATTAATTTTGGTGTAATTTCACTGTCAGCCGCTAGATGGTGCCGCACATTTTAATTCGACAGTGTAAATATGAAAGAAAAGCCATGAAAATCCTCTTCAATCCTGCTTTTTACGCCTACAGAAAGTGACTGCTGTACTGTGGGTTTATTTGATAATGTACACCGTTGGGCCCTGTTATTGATGTATATTGTAAGATGATAAATTCAGTTTATTAGTTCGGAAAATTATGGATTTATTTACACATACAGGAAAGGGATCATACAATGTACCGCTATGCAATAGTTTTGTCTTATCCACTGCTCTCTCATTGTGTTTGAAACTTTTGTACTGTTTCGAAAAAAACATACATACATTCGATAAAAACAACAAGAGGATTTAATTAATATCTATCTATCTATATTGAGTGCTCACTCTGAAAGGTAACCCCTGCCATCGAAGATGGTTGCCTGTAAATCTGAATTTCAAGCCGCGGGAGTGGTTTGTGGGAGTGATGACATCACTCGCCTCTGATGCAATTCATATCAAGCCCTGATTGAAAGTAATGCTAGGGAACAGGCTACCGTTTTGTTAGCCCATGAGCTAACATCAGCGTGTTGACTCAAGGTGGTCAAATGTGGACTTGCCGTCCAATCAGCATAAATAGTGTGACGCTGAAGCAGCTTTTGAGTCATTTGGACACTTGGTCAGTGTGTAATGCTTGATCACTAAAGCGAACGAGAGTGAACGATCGCGTGGCTAATTGTGATTATTACCCACGAGTGTCGTGTGATGCTAGCACTCATGCTAATGAGCGACTTTGCAATGGTGCGTGTGTAAGTGGTGTAAACACCCCCTGCTGATACCGCATTTAATTGATTCCAGCTCAGCACAATTAAAATGCTCACACTTGCTGCAGGGTGTGGAAGGGGGGACAAGGACGGGGGTGGGGGGTTGGGGGGTGGACAGAGGAGGAGGAGAGGAAATGAGAGGAGGAGAACAGAAGGTTGAAAAGAAGAAGTGACAATTTGAGTTTTTGTGTGTGAGCAAAGAAACAGCTTGGAAGGAGGCGACACATGCATGCGCATGCGCACGCGCACGCGGGCGCGCACACACACACACACGCACGCACGAGCACAGTGTTTGTGTGGGACTGAGTAAGGCACAAGGAGACAAATTAAGGAGCAATTAGACTTTGGCATGATGACCACCATGTGACCACTATGTGGCGCTATTCCAGCATCACTTTCTACATCCATCGAATTTCTTCTCTATGGATAGCAAGCTGTCCATAATGAACCATCGCTCCATTATCTGAACCGCTAATCTTGATGAGGGGTTGCGGGCGTGCTGGAGCCTCTCCCAGCTGCCATCGGGCAGGAGGCGGGGTACAACCCTGAACTGGTTTTCAGCCAATTGCAGGGCACACTTAGACAAACAACCATCCACGCTCACAATCACACCTAGGGAGAATTTGGAGTGTTAAATCAGCTTGCCATGCATGTTTTTGGAATGTGGGAGGAAACCGGAGTACCCGGAGAAAACCCACGCAGGCACAGGGAGAACATGCAAACTCCACACAGGAAGGCTGGAGCTGGAATCAAACCCGCTACCTCTGCATTGTGAGGTCGACGCGCTAACCACTGGCCCACCGGGCCGCCCCAATCAATTGTATTCTAAAATTACTCCTATTGCAGTGTACCCTTTGGCAGCCATTTTAGGACAAATCAGGCTTATTAGTCATCTCTATTTGTGAACGTTTTAGTCCAGATTTAGTCACGGAAAACTACAAAAGCTTTTAGTGTCATTTTAGTCACCTATTTTTGTAGAATTAATAATTTATTTAATACGTGTTTATTATACATTGAATGATTTTTACAAAATACCACCACATCAAGAAAATAGAATTGGCTTCGCTATCAAACAAGCAAAACAAAAATCCAATAACTAATTCACCGCATGTTTGCGGCTTTGGATTTCACGTAATCCTGTTTTAGTGGACCTTCTGGAACAGATTCTGCTTAAAATCTGAACTTCATTCAGCATGTACTTCCAAAATAAAGTGGATGGCTGGAAACATCTGAACTGGATCTATAGAGAAATGCTCAACCTACCCACATCGATATTGATCTAAGATTCTAATCTATACCAAGTATTCTCAACTGGTGGGTTGCATAGCCAGTGAAAAAAATTAATTAAAAATGGCTTCTTTTTTTTTTCAGAGGCTATTTTTTTAAGTCCCCCCCAAATCTGTTCGTGTTTTCAACTTCCACAAAAGTGGGCCAAGACTTTGCGACAAAGTCTTGGGACACAGGTGAGGCTGTCATGGTGTTGTGTGTTCTTATCTGATACACTTTACCACAACACCTTGATGTCCATGTCCACCAATCAGCAGGTAGCGTCGTCTGCGCCGGGGGGCAGGAAGTACAAAAAAAAAAAGCATCCCCCTCCACCCTCCCCCCACATCATGCCTCCCCCAACCACAGAAGAAGTGAGGCTCTCAATGAAAGAGAAAGTGACACCCAAAAATGCTGAGTTGTGTGTGTACCTGAGCAGGTGTTCTTGATGATGTCATCGCACGAAGAGCAGGGGGCGGTGTCTGTCACTCGTCACACCTGTCCATCAAAACACTTTTTGATGTTCTGATCCGACTTGCCGGACTGAATCCCGCCAGCGGCCCCTTGACAGATGGGTGTGTGCGCTCATGTGACACCCCCTTTTGTCTCCAGGTGTGTGTGTGTGTGTGTGTGTGTGTGTGTCCCCGGGCTCTTCCTGTAGCCGCATTTCCCCCACCTCTCGCGGGGCCAGGAGGGGTGTGCGGGTCCATAAGTGTTCCCCGGTGAGAACAATTAGAGCCTAAACGCTCCCCCACCCCACCACCCACCACTCACTCACCCATCGCTCACATTTGTTTACTCGCAATTTGGTGCTGTGCTGCCTCCACGTGCCGAGTTAATGCTGCCCTCAGGGCGTACGTCGTTAGCGTTTCCTTGGGGTGCCGAATTAGCATTAGCTTCAGGTGTCATGTGGCGTTTGGGCGCCAGTACCTTTAGGTGCCACATTGGTGTTGTTCTGCCTTCGGACGCCACGTTGAGCTGCTTACGGCGTGGAGTCGGTTTTACGTTGCCTTCAGAAGCGTCTGCTGATGTAAACGAGCTTTTATTTTGGAAATTTGCGCTTCTCTAGAGGTTTTGGAAAAGGTAAGTTTTATTGTGATATATTTCAAGAAGATGACTTGTCGATTTTGTGTTTGTCCGCTGTGCTCAGTTTAGGGGGTGGAAAAGTCGAGACCAATCAGATGTCGACATCAACATATCAAATAATGGGAACATGGAACGATACTGGAGATGGAAAAAGACGGAAAAGGTGCAAGAGGCGGTTTAGCACCAAGACGTCAATCTCATTTGCAGCCGCCGTGCTGGTGTTCCAGTCAGAACACGACAACTCTTAGCTGCTAAACATTATTGGGTCGATGACGTGAATGTCTCGTGGCACACCACAACAACAACAAAAAGAAGAAGAGTGACAATCTCACCAATCAGGAGGTGTCGCCATCATGACACACCAGGGTTAGAAATAGTTTTGACTTTTGGCTTTTCAAATTCGCTTTGTTTTGATGAATTTTTATTTCTTCAAAAACAGTTTTGATTCAGTTTTATTAGTTTTAGTATTAGTTTTTTTTTGGGGGGGGGTAGGTGTTGATTTATTTATTTTTTAATTTAAGGAATGTTTGTTGAGTGCTCCCGAATCATCTCTCCGCGACATGAAACGGAACGTAGCCAATCAAGAAAACAGCAGCCATAAACGGAAACAAACTTGCCCGACGCAGTGTTATATTTTGTGGGTTCGACGGGATCGTTATCAAGCTCCTGCAAAGCTTACCGAGGAGGGAGATATCTAAAACATGCAGGACATGGCTAACTCGATTTTTTAAACTATTACTAAATTACTAAAATCAGCGGGACTAACACGGTGTTTTCTATTGATGACCATGTTTATCCAAAGTGAATCAAATGAAGCATACAGCGCCCCCTACTGTACATCAGTGTAAATGTCATGAAGTTAATGTCCGACGAGAGTTGCAAAGAACAGAATTCAAAAAGAAATGAAACGTATTGAGCAGATGGCGGCTGAATCCGGCAGACAGATGAAGCGTCTGTTGACGCGGCGTATGGTGTTTTTTTTCACGCGAATGGACGCCGCCGTCGCCGCTCGTCTGCCGTTCATTTGTCTTTCACGCCTCCCCTGAAAATAAACTTCCTGTCAGCCGATGATGAATGTTCACAACTTTATGGCCCGCAAAAGTGACGACAGACAGATAGACGTTTTCGGCCAGGTGGGACGGGGGGATAACCAGGTGTACTGGCAGCGCCCGTAGGACCCCACACCCAGATACGCCCCATAAACTGCAGCGAGCCAATCACAAAGCTCTTCACACATGCCGCATTCCAATCAATTATACAAATATTCCCTTGACAGACTGTACTTTTTACTCCTTCATTTGGTCCTCGCTGCTGTATTTTGATATGTGGGGCCTTTGTCGATAAGCTTCCAAGTGATCTGTAAAGTAATCCCACCTCCATCGTGAGTTCCTAGTTCGCAGTCCCACTATTTCCGGTGTAATTCCATTGTCAGGAATGAGATGGCGGCACACTTAGTTTGACAGTCCATCCATCCATCCATCCATCCATTTTCTGAACCACTTATCCTCACAAGGGACGCAGGGGGTGCTGGAGCCTCTCCCAGCTGTTTTAGGGCACTAGACGGGGGACACCCTGAACTGGTTGCCAGCCAATCGCAGGGCATGCACAAACAACCACTCGCGCTCACACTCACACCAAAGGACAATTTAGAGTGTTCCATTTGCCTGCCATGCATGTTTCTGGAATGTGGGAGTACCCGCAGAAAACCCACGCAGGCACGGGGAGAACGTGCAAATTCTACACAGGAAGGTCAGAGCCAGAATCGAACCCTGCACCTCTGCACTGCGAGGCAGACGTGCTCACCAGTCGAGCTGAAATCCTCTACAATCCTGCTTATTACGGCTACAGACACCGATGGCTGTAGGCTAATAATAATAATAATAAATAAATAAATAATAATAATTCAGTTACTCTTTGGGCAGGATTCTTGATGGACATTGTCAGATCACTTTATTTTGTGATTTGGATGAAAGTGATCTGTACACAGTTTGCACAATGTTTTTGTGCTATCCTTGCTAAAGTGCTGGGATCAGGCAGCCATTTTGGGTTCACCCATTCCAGACATCAAAACAGATGGGTGTGATTGCCACGCTGTGTGAGAATTTGCGAATGTGTCGGAACGATTGCGTGTCGTTATTTCAATTATATCAAGACGAGGATGTAATGGCTTTTATGAGAAATTGATAACATTTATGCACTTACGATCCACAAAGTTGAAGGGCGACACAAATTGTGCAACTCAGAGTCAAGCTGTTCATGTCTTAAGTGTTGCGCAAAAAAGTGTATTACAGTGGGATGCCGTCATCTGTGACAGTCAGTCAATATGAATTGCATTTAGTGTGAATGTCTCAAGAGACTTGAAGCGTGGGGGACTTTCACATCTGCCTAAATCTAGATTCCACTTAACTAAGTTGCAGTCCTTAGATGACACCAAATAAGATAAGAAAATCTTTATTTGTCCCACACTGGGGAAATTTGCAATTGCCGAAGAGATCAATGTTTTGTCGGTGCAGGCTTGTGCGTTTGCGAACGAGCCTTGTGTGACTAAGATGGCCGCGGGGCTCCTCTCAGCCCAAGTGTGTAATTGTGATGAATTCTCGTAAAAAGCAAACCTTTCAGCCCCGAGGACCAAAGTGTCAATCGGCACTCCGCTTCCAGAAAGATTCACTAGAAATTACCAGACGTCGGGGGGCGGGTCACATTGTGGCGGCGGGACCGGGAGGCTCGCTATTTGATAAACAACACCCACGCACGCATGCACGCGCACACACACACACACACACACACAGACACACACACACACACACACACACACAAGTTATCACCTGCACTCCAACTATGACAAGAATGTCACAAGCCCATAACTCACAGCAGACATAACTAGTCGACTTCGAGGAACACTCAGCCAATCTTGGTCATTACTCGTTGACTTAGAAGAGAAGTGGGTTACCATCAGACAAGACTCGTGGACTTAAAGAGGACTGAGCCACTATTAGCCACTAGTTAAGAGTCTCAGGCCACTGTCGGACATTACGAGTCAACTTTGAGGAGCACCTGCCTTCTGTAAGAGACTACTAGTCAACCTTAAATTTGACTAGTCAACTTAGAAGCAAACGCGGTATAACTTGACTTCCACATTGGGCAAAACCAAACGACGCGATTTCTTACAGTTGAGGTCAATGGCCGATTTCTACGACGCTATGTTTGTCTTTTTTTCTTTGAAATGGAGAGTGAGGAATTTTTGAGTGAAATTGATGAATGTGAAAGATAATTTGTCATCTATAATGGAGGAGATGGCGTTGGAATGGTTTGATCAAGTTGTGAAATGTGAAAAATGGGTGCTGAAAAATTTGTCTTTTGTTTGTATTTTTTGTTTTTTTCTCCCCCAAATTTTTTGAGCTTCAGAAAGGACACGACACTCAAACTCATGGACTCATAAAGCTTTGATGCTAAAAGAAAACAACGCACATCTTCCTTCCATCTCATCACAAACCCTATAAAGGTCCAACTGATATGGATATTTGGCAGAAGAATTTTCCGATAACCGATGAATTGGCTGATTCATTAGAAACAAAAAAAACCCATAATGAATAAAATTACTTTTTGGTTCCTTCCCTTCTGTAAGAGACTACTAGTCAACCTTAAATTTGACTAGTCAACTTAGAAGCAAACGCGGTATAACTTGACTTCCGCATTGGGCAAAACCAAACGACGCGATTTCTTACAGTTGAGGTCAATGGCCGATTTCTACGAAGCTATGTTCGTCTTTTTTTCTTTGAAATGGGAGAGTTTGGAATTTTTGAGTGAAATTGATGAATGTGAAAGATAATTTGTAATCTATCATGGAGGAGCTGGAGTTGGAATGGTTTGATCAAATTGTGAAATGTGAAAAATGGGTGCTGAAAAAGTTGTCTTTTGTTTGTATTTTTCGTTTTTTTTCTCCCCCCAAATTTTTTGAGCTTCAGACTCATGCACTCATAAAGCTTTGATGCTAAAAGAAAACAATGCACATCTTCCTTCGATCTCATCACAAACCCTATAAAGGTCCAACTGATCTGGATATTTGGCAGAAGAAATTTCCGATAACCGATGAATTGGACGATTCATTACAAAAAAAAAACATAATGAATAAAATTACTTTTTGGTTCCTTTGGGGTTACGATAACAAAAATATGAAATCCGGGTTTAACATTTCACTGTTTGAGAAGACTTTTTTCTTGAGTGTATCAGGACAACCAGAGGTCCCAAATTTATTAATATTTGTAAGTTTGATACAGGAGACAATGTGGAAGAAACACAAAAGGGAAAAAATAAAAATAAAAACGTACCGTTTATTGCCAACAAAATGGATGACAGCAGTCTGAGGTTGACTATCATGATCAGCATTATTCTTGTTCAGTGATGTCATCATCTTACAAGTAACATGGTGTCCATTTGTGGCGCTCCTCAAGCAAAACTAGTTAAAAAAAAACATTAAATAGGAAAAATAACACATTTAAATAATTGTGTTGCATCTCTTCCACTTGACATGACTTTAGATCAAGACGTAATTAAAAAAAAAAAACTTTTGGAAGCAGAACATTCTGCTGCTGCTCGCTAGCTAGGCTACGTGTTAGCAATGCTAGCTCAGTTGAGGGGTGAGCAAACTTTTGGGCTCAGGGGCCACTTTTGACTTTTCTAAACTACATCGGCATTGTTGTTTGATGTTGTCCATGTGTGTGTGAATGGTCGTTCGTCTCTAATGTGTGCCCTGCGACTGATTGGCGACCGGTTCTGGGTGCAGTCTGCCTTCCACCCAGTCAGCTGGGATAGGCTCCAGTAACTCCCAGCGACTCTGTACAGGATAAGTGGTGTTCAAAATGGATGGATGGATCGATGAATACAATAAAACATTCAATGTACCGGTAATTCCTTTTCCATTTTTTTTCCAATTTGACTTTTAATACTAAACTTTCCATTCATTTTCAAATTAGTTGCCAATAATGATAATGTGACATATGAAAAGAAAATATTAAAATAAACCCCCGTGCCCCTGCTAAAGAGTCGAAGCAGCAGAGACTCGAGAATCTTGTCCAGTTGGCGGCGCCACCTGCTGTTTGCTCTCCTAACAATCTATTCAAGACGATGTTGGGAATCACTCTTTCTGTACTCACTTATCACCATACCGACCGTATACTTTATTTGTATTGAGCATACCTGGATATTTCCTCAAATATCCACCAAAAATGCCTTATAATTGATTAGGAAATTAGGAATGAGCGAATTGTACGAGAGTTTTTATGTCGCACAACAACAGAGAGGACAAGGGGCTCACACTCTGACTGCCCCAAGTATATATAAGAGCGTTGCGACCAGATTAGACGCTCCTTGTGTTTATTATTATATTTCGAAAACACCACAGTTTTCATGCAGCTTATACCATATTATTTTGTTGTATTAATCCGCCACACCTTAAATGCCGGTCCCTGAAAATATTGTCTGACTTAAACCGGTCCGTGGGCCAAAAAAGGTTGGGGACCCCTGATGTAGAGGATAAGTGGTGTTGAAAATGGATCGGTGGATCGATGAATACAATAAAACATTCAATGTACTGGTAATTCCTTTTCTATTTTTTTTTTCCAATTTGACTTTTAATACGAAACTTTCCATTCATTTTCAAATTAGTTGCCAATAATGATAATGTAACATATGAAAAGAAAATATTAAAATAAACCCCCGTGCCCCTGCATATACGGGTTTATACTGCCCTACACAGTATTTCAAGGTGAGTGGCCCTTGTTTTGTACATTAGGAATGACATGGTACTGATTTCAGTGCCTAACAATCTATTCAAGACGATGTTGGGAATCACTGACTCTTTCTGTACTCACTTATCACCATACCGAAAGTATACTTTATTTGTATTGAGCATACCTGGATATTTCCTCAAATATCCACCAAAAATGTCTTATTCGTGATTCGGAAATCGGGAATGAGCGAATTGTACGAGAGTTTTTATGTCGCACAACAACAGAGGACAAGGGGCTCACACTCTGACTGCCCCCCCCATTATATATATATATATAAAATACATACACACACACACACCCACCCACCCATATACGGGTTTATACTGCCCTTTACAGTAGTTCAAGGTGAGTGGCCCTCATAATTGTTTTGTACATTTGGAATGACATGGTACTGATTTCAGTAAAAAGTAATTGCACAAAATGAGTTTTTGCACTTCATGCTGTGTTGCTGAGCAGAAGTTTAGTGTCCTTGAATTGTAATTTAAATACCTGGATATTTCCTCAAATATCCACCAAAAATGTCTTATTCGTGATTCGGAAATCGGGAATGAGCGAATTGTACGAGAGTTTTTATGTCGCACAACAACAGAGGACAAGGGGCTCACACTCTGACTGCCCCCCCCATTATATATATATATATAAAATACATACACACACACACACCCACCCACCCATATACGGGTTTATACTGCCCTTTACAGTAGTTCAAGGTGAGTGGCCCTCATAATTGTTTTGTACATTTGGAATGACATGGTACTGATTTCAGTAAAAAGTAATTGCACAAAATGAGTTTTTGCACTTCATGTTGTTTTGCTGAGCAGGAGTTTAGTGTCCTTGAATTGTAATTTACACAGACACACATTTAGGGGGAACGCTCCTTTTATAGTTAAAAAAATAAAAGGTTGGTAAACCTGATTTCAGGGATAGCCTCCATTCCAACCAGACCACAAAATGGCCACCTCTCTGATTTCATGGCACTGGAGGGAGGCATTCCCAACACTGCCTAATTGTGCCTCAACTGGTTCCTATTCAGGAGCTTTCCAAAATAAAATGCTTGTGTGGCAGCCTGCGTGCGTGTTTGCGTGCATGTCCTACAAGAGGCACCAGGGCGTCTGGTCTTGGTCACAATCCAGCCTTGTGTTGATAACGGTGCAGGGGGCGCCCCCTACAGTAAGCTCCTGGCGGGACTCCACATGGAAGCGCAGGTTGCTGAGGCCCCCTTCAGGATCCACTTTGAACTGCTCCTGCCCAAAAATATAACCAAAATATTTTACTGTGAAAGGACGCACATGGATTCCCTATTTCGAAGACGTTGAAGAAAAGTTTCAATTTGGCTTACAAGTGCACTTGCTTTCATACAGTTAAAGTGACCACTTTCAGCGGGGAAAAGAATTTTATTAACACCAAATTAGTTCCTTTTAATGATTAAATAATTCACACTTGTTGTGCTATTGCTTATAATTCACCAATTGATGAAGAACATTTTAAAATGTTAATAAAAAAAAAAAACACTTTTCAAAAGACATTGGGTGGGATATTGCTGAGGCTCCAGTCATGACAGCAGACGGCCATAACACAGTTTGAAATAGATTTCTCATCAGTCGTCGGATTGCAGAAAAAGAACTGATTAACATTTGACTAAAATTTGCCGTTGACATAGAATTGACCCAATTAGCAAGTTTTAAAAATGTTCTAAAATTATACATTTAACTTTTTATTCCATACTATACAATGGATGAATTAACGTATTATTTCATGAGATCAATGAAAAAAAAAAAAAAAAATCACCTCAAAAGAGTTCACCTCAACTACCCAAATTTAGGAGAGAAGGGCTTCAACAACTGTTTTATTTGAATGCTAAAAGTAAGCCAAAGTGCCGTGAGCATTTTTTTTCTCCCATGAGCGTGTCTCGGCGAACCTGCTTCTGGGCTGCCACACGCTTCTGGTCCCGCTTGCGCCACGCCGGGTCGTGCACGTGCAGGAAGGTCTTGTATCCCGTGGTGATGCCGCTCGGCCGGAACAGCTGCAAATTGGCGCCACAACTTGGGACGTGGAGAAACCTCGACCTTTAATTCTGAAGAGACGCGCCGCTTACCTGCAAGCCCGCCTTTCGCAGCCGTCTGTAAAACTCGTCGTCCTCGCGGCCCCACCCCCAGAAACGATTGGACATCCCGTTACACTGTGCGCGCAAACACACACATGCACAATTCAAATTGATCACAACTAAAACGTGAAATTTCTGGTCAAAATGTAATTTGTCATGCGATCATGTGAAATTGATCATGGCAAAACGTGATGATGTGATCATGTGGAACGTGCTGACATGCAAAAGGCGGCCGGTTACCATGTGGTAGTGCTTCTTGGTGAGCAGCAGGATGCCGCCCACGTAGGTCTTGTAATGGTAGAGGGGGTGCAGGTCCGGCGAGGCCACGTGGAAGGGCCCGTCGGCTGGGAAGCCGTAGTCCAGCGCGTCGTTAAGGGGCAGCAGGTCCACGTCGTGCATGGCCAGGTAGTCCGTGTCGTTGGCGCTTTCCAGGTAGCCCACGTTGATCAGCGACGCCCGGTTGAACCTGCCGGCCAGCACAAATTGCCGCAGTCAGCGAGCGTGTTCATGCGAGCGTGCTTTTGCGTTGAGCACACAAGCGAGGCCCTGCAGTGTAGTAACGCGTTGGGCCACAACAGGTCAGGCAGTGCTTGCTTGATTGGAAGAGTTGCTGAGGCCGAGATGGCCCCCTACTAAGCTGTGTCGTCGACATTCCCGCAGAGTAGAGACATTACGACCGTTGCAAGCGCTGTTTGTCGGAGTTGCTGCTCTGTGCAATTTGAAGGTTTAGACTAACTGCAACATTTATGCTCAAGGGATTCCCCATTACATGTTAGCATCAAGCTATCATACTTTCATTCGATATTATACAGTTTGGTTGAAGATTTTTGTTGTTTAAATCAACAATGTGTCCTTTGTTTTCTTGGTGTTTTCACCTGGGTGAAAAAAAAAAAAAAAAGCTTGAGGCAAGCACACTGGACCTCTTATTTGGAGACCGGTGCGAGGCAGAAAGTGAGAATAGATGCTAACTTGGGCGACATGAAACCTTTTGAATATTTCAAGCTTTCCCCAAAAGAATCTATCGATTGACTTTGGTGTCATCGATTGACTTTGATGCCAGCATGCGAACCACTTCTTCGTACTGCATCAGTGGCATCAGTCGCCTCGAATACATCACGCTTCTGTCCGTGCTCCAAAAATGACTTCCTGGATTTTTCCACACAATGTTGGAAGCCCCGGCACAGTTTCTCCCATTGCTATGTCTCACCTGTAATGGTCCACCTGGTTGATGATGAGAATCTGGTGCGCGATCTTCTTCTTGTTGAGGAAGGAGTGCATGAAAGGCACAAAAACCAGCAGCTCCTCAAAGCGCTCCCTGAAGGGCACCAGCAGCGCCAACTTGTGCGGACCCCACGACTCCTCATCTCGCGGGCTGCTCTCGGATCGGCACGCTGGGGGCGGTTGCTGCGGGAGGCGTCCGTCCCGCTGCGAGGAGGCGGCAGCGGCCATGTCTGACGAACAGCTGAGCTGCAGCCACAGCAGGGACGCAAGCAGCAGCAGCAAACAAACGCCGAACAGCTTGTACACCGAACAATGGTCCCATGTTAACCTGAACAAAAAAGCAGCATTACTACTTCAGCAAAGAGAGAGAGAGAGGCAGAGAGAGCAAGTCTGTGTCACTCTAAGTTACCTTAGCTCAATGACTGATGAAGATAGGAAGACTCAACTTATATTTTTTTAAATCTTTTTATCTTACATTTTTGGGAGAAAAAAAATGAACACAAAAATCCAAGACCTTAGATTTTATTACATTTTACACAAATCCCAAATGTTCAATGTACTAGCCCGTGGTTACATGGCATACATCGAAACGGTATTCCGTTTCATGCCAAACGCTTTGAAAATTGGGAGATTTTATAAAGTAACACAGACTATGAAACACCCTGTATGTATGCTCTTAGTATTTTTTGGAACTTGTTTGAGAAGCACTGCTTTAAATGATTACAAAGTGCACTAGATTTCACTACTAAACAAAAAAGCTAACATCTGAGAAGTTACCTGACGACTAACACGCAACAGAAGTCACACAGTTGAATGCAACATGCTTTTAGTGAACTTCACTCACATTATTGTCTGTCTTTTGATGGTGTACCGAATGAAGTGTCCTATAAGCGTATATTCAATGTTCAAGCAAATAAAATTAACTTTCTTCTGTGAAGGACAAACCTCTCTCTCTTTCTCCCCTATCATCTGTCATCATCATCTTTGAAAACATTGAAACAAAGAATGCGTGTCATGCAGCAAGCCATCAAAGTCAAATTAATTGACAGGCGCACAGTGTGCAAATACACACTTGTAATGTTAGATCTCATTTTGTATTGTTTTGTAAAGCAGGTCTCTCAAGTGATATGCAAAAGAATCACTGAATTAAATAATCCGATTTTGGAGCTTGATCAAACTTTTTTTTCATCTTGTACAGTACTTTTAACCTTCTACGAGATTACATTTTTAAATTCTGTTCGGTTACTGTTGTGTGCAGCACATTTGCATTCAATCCCACTCAATATTTGACTTACTCCTTGTCTTCTTGGTCGACAACTTTTGAAGAGACATTTCTTCAAACAATGCAGTTTCAGAATTTAGAATAATGTCAAAATAGTCACAACACAAAATATGAGTGCTGGTTATTATGAAGTTGTTTTGACATCAAAATTACCTTCTCTGTTCCTTAAAGTAGAGCACAGGTTTCCTCCTCGATGAGAACATCATCGTGCTTTTTCAATCGTTCACTTTTTTAAAACACAATTCAAACTCCTGCGTGAGTCCTGAATATCGGCCATGCTGACGATCGCTCTCGTTTAATCGGACTTCATTTTAACTCGTCCAGCGATCAGCATTTTTCCTCCGGCCGAGAGTCGCTCATGTCGGCGGCGTCGGCATTTCTACCAATGTCTGGACACGTAGCATGTAGCAATAGCATATAGCTCACCTGCGCTCAGCTAAGCTAACCTGTTCCGAGCGAGAATTGGTAGACGGGGTCCTGACATGTGACGAGCCCGTTTAAAATGGACTCGACGCCAGCTTAAATAGCTCGTCAAAATGTATTCTCCATTTTTTTTCGCCGAAAGAAGGGAGAAAAAAATCAATTTGGAGACGAACGTGATTGGGTTCAACTTAACTTACTGCTCGAGCGGAAACAATGCACACAATGGTTCCTACCCTTTCTGAAAACGTAACGGAACAAGATTATCACAAACAAAAATTGGTTACAACGGTGGCTCGAACACTTGACGCCAAGTAGGAATTAAATACTTAGTTCTCCAAATACCATACAATGACTAACATTCAAATAGACAAGGCAGCTTTGTTTTAGCAGAATAATTGTACATTTCCACCTATGGAAGTCACGTTATATTTCTGGAATAAGAACAGAAAACCTAATGGGTGAAATACTTTTATTTCAACATCTTTTATATCATTACATTTAGTATCAAATTGCAATGAAAAGAAAAGCATTAAAAATTTGCTTTCTGTTAAAGAGCAAATTGAGCTAAATCTTGGTGTTGTATTGAAAAAATGTCCAGCCCTTTTTTTTTTTTCAAGACAACGAAAATGCTCTTCAGTATTTTCTAAAATCAAATGTTGACTCAAACATCCAGGAAAAAAACAAAACGACAGTGTCACACTACTGATGAATTCAACCTCCTGCATAGATTAAATGTTGAGCACATTAAAATCTGCAAAAAGTGAACATTAACACTGGATGCAGTAACTCGTTCGTTTTCACTTTTCAGCTGTCAAAACTTTATAAACAAATCTTATTTTCGGGGGTGATTCAAACCACTAAACTGAAATTGACAAGTTCATGTGCGGTAAACACATGACGGCGTGTCTCTCTCTCTCTCACACACACACACATACACACACACACGCGTGCACACACACACACACACACACACACACACACACACACACACACACGACTCGTCATGATGAATGCAACGGACATGTCATCCAGCCGTCTGTGGAGACTTTTGAAATAATCATCCATCAACACACAACGCCATGGGTCTGCTTCACATTTCACTGGATGATCCAAATATTTCCATCCAAACGGAAATCATAAATATTAGTAATGGTCTCAAGTAACTTTTGTCCATCGCATTTCCGCTCCATACTGCATCTCTTCATAGACTTGGAACACATGCGCACACATGCATGCGCGAGCGAGTGTTTAGACCAGCTTCTTGGCTTCAAAGAAGCTCTTGAGGTGTCTCATCTGCCAGATGCCGATGGCCACCAAGATGAGGGTTTGCACGATGGACCACCACAGGACACGCTGGTTGGTGCTTTCGCTGGTCTGGCGGAAGCGCTCCTCCCGGTACTGCAGGAGACACGCGGACAGTAGGGGGCGCACGTGAACATCATTCCCCATCAGAAATTACCTCAGGAATGATCCAAAATGGCCTTTTACTTTTTCATCCTTGCATATTCCTCACTATTACTTTATGTCTTTGGTCTACATTAAAGGGGTATTATCTGTAATAGCTGGCATCAGTGTGGTCATTTGGGGAGGCATTTATTATGTGCCATAGATCAATAAAATGTGGAAACACTGCAATATTCATAAACATGATTTCTCGTCCCCCACTGACCCTCTGGTAGTTCTGCTCCTTCTGGATCTGGTCCACCTGCTCCACCAGCTGCCTTACTCGCACTTGCAGTTCCGACAGCTTGTCTTTAGCGGCGATCTCGGCGTAGTTGTTGGCGTGCTCGCCCACCTGGATGTCCAGGTGGACCCTCTGCAAGCAAGCGGCAAGCGCTGGTCAAGGAAAATGGTGGCACAAGTGCGGTCACGTTGTGCGGCGCATATTCACCAGCATGCCTCCGGCGAAGAGGGAGAACTTTGACGAGTTGGAGTGCAGGCAGATCTGATGTTCTCCGGGGGTGTGAGACGTGAAGGTGAACCTTCCCTCGGAGCCGTACTGTCGAGACAGGATCATCTGCAAAGAGAAAAAAAACACATAATTTATTCCCGGGAAATGTTTGAAAACGGATGAGAAAAAAAACAGTCTCGCATTTCAGTTTAATTTTTTTGACATGTGAGAAAAGAGTCTTCAGTTTTCATTTTGAATTCATGAAGCAAATATCAGCATAAGCCTGAAAACAAATCACATCTGTCGGGCCCTCGTTATATGTAGAATAACGAACCTTTTCATCTGGGTCTTTGACTTCCACAAACATGCCCAGACCCTGAGTGGCCGGCAGAAATTCCTCTTTGTGTTTGTCGTACAGCTGAGTCCGATAGTTACCTGCAAACACAACAGAGTGGATTCGTGTCAATATAAAATGCCCTCTCTTTACTGTCAAAAACACAAAATAAAGCACCACCAGGCAACTACGATCTCCTTTAATACATGTTGTGCCAAACAGTTCCGAGCCATTTTAAGATTCAAAGGGTCATATGCAACTTGAAGGGGAACATTTGCATATTTAAATGTCTTACAACTCAAGGAAGTTGTACAGAAAAAAATTGGTTTCAAAATCACACTTGAAGAAAACGATGATTTGAATCTCAAAGTTTGCGAGCTAGCAATTAGCATTAGCAAGTCCACTTCCCCGACGCCAAGGCGCTCACCGATGATCATCGTCTCATCAGGGATTTCTTCTACGAAACATTTCTTCTCCGTTTCTCCGATGTGGAAGTACAAGGACGTGACGAGGCCGTAAAAAATGTTGAGAAGGAAAAACGACAACACAGCCGACCACATCCTGACAGCCGCCATCTTACTGTCAGAAGAGAGCGCTGTACTGCAGCTGCGCAGAAGCAGTAATGCCACGTCAACCAATAACTACGTCCTGACTAATCAGCACCTTCGAGATTTTTAACTTTAAAAATTAATAGTTGAAACATTAAAAAAACTACCCGACGCCGATAAAAAAATAACATTATCGCTCAGATAAAAAAAAAAAAAGAAAACATGACTTTAAAAGTTCGGAATGAAAAAAACGACCTAATAGTGTTCTTTTTATCCAGCGGGGGGCAGGAAAACAACTGCCGTTCAGTTACGTCGACAAGCGAAGAAGTGTCGCTTCCCCAAAGCTGTTTCCACGGTAACTAGAAATGGCGACCGGTAAGCCGTTCCGTCTCTGAACATAACTCCTACATTTATCGTTATTTACAAGAAATTCGGCGATTATCTTTATATTTTGTACGTTACACTTACATGCCGTCAATTAATGCTTAGTGCTACCACGTGATGAGTTTTAACACATTTTAATGTGATTCATTTGAAAAGCACCGCGTCTGCCTACTAAGAGTACTTTAGACTGAACTGCAATATTTGGAAAAAAAGCGAAACACTGATCGTCGATCATAAACTTTTCAAAACACCAGCTACCAAATGTTAAAAGTTTCCGTCCGTATGCTTCCCGTTATCAAGCAAATTCAGACCGCTTTACGTCATTTTTTGTGCAGGTAACTGATGATTCGCTAGAAGTCCAAGTTCGGATTCAAATCCTTCGCAAAATAAACGTTTAGAGGTGCAGACTACGAGATGTACTTAATTACAAGTAAAATGTAAAAATGAGTCAATTACATGTAAGGAAAAAAAGCTTTGATAACCCGGTACGATGAAAAACTCAACATAATCTGCAAAAAAAAAAATCTATATTCCTTTTGTTCCCTCAGATGTATGCTATTAAAACATGCTTCCACAGCTTTGCTAATGTGAATTTACTAACAAAATACTTAATTAGCCAATGAAAACTAAAACAAATGAATGTCAAGAAATTTTAAAGGACAGAAGCAAATAGTTTTTATGCTAACAGAAGATAATATTTTTAAGTACAGTTATGTGTTCAATTATACAGAGGAAAAGTTAAACGTTGGCCGAAAACCAACTATTCAAGCATGAATAGATACCTGAAAATCCGACCTAAGTAGAGTAACAAAGTATTTGTACTCTTACTTCCCAACACTGCAGTAAAGACATGCTGAGTAGGTTGAGCTTTAAAATCGTCTTCTTATTATTATTAATGAGGTGCACGGCATTCAACTTGCATTGGTGTTTTTGACTGTGATGTCATTTGTTTGTGCTTCAGGCAGCCAACCAATCGTATCCTTCACGTGATTTCATTTTGTTTGTGTGTCTGCTTGACCTTGTGTGCATGACCTTGACGTGCACCCTCAGCTGTCATCGACCCCTCTGCAGGTGCTCCTGTACCTCAACTGCTGGTACTTTGCCGCCTTTTTCCTGGCAAACATCCTCATGTTCATCTACAAAGGTTGTCCGACTACAAACTTCCAACTACAGTGAGCGTCGAGAAGTTTCCTGAAGATCTTCTGCTTCTTCCCGGCAGGACTTTTACTGCCCTATCCGACGAGTAATTTGATTCTGGACGTGGCACTGCTGGTTCTGTTCCTCGGTCTGGAGATACTGCGTATCTTCTACGGTAGGTGGTGACGCTGCACTTGGGACGTTTCGTTTTTTAATGACATTCAAAGGGACACGGTAGCAACACCTGAAATTAAACAAAACAAAACATATTAGCCCCGTGAAGCCAATTTGACTTAAATTTCGTAGAGTTATCTATCATGAGAGGACCCACAAAAAAGTCTCAATAAACTGTGCCTTTAACACCAATGGAAGTGTGCCATCTTAATTTGGAGTGGTCAAAGTATGATAACGCACTATAAAACCCAAAATAAATAACATTTTGAAGAATCATCCCATGAACCAGTTTGATTGAGCACCTTTAAATCTGGTAGACTTGTCTATCATGAGTACACCCACAAAAAATGTCTTAAGAAGCCATATCCGTAGCACCTCAGGAACTCTGCCATCTTGGTTTAAAACGGTCAAAGTTTGATACTTTACTTTAAAATGTGAAATAAATCTTTTTGAAAATTCACCCCCTGAAGTCAGTTTGACTTTTCCACATGAGATTCAGAAGGCATTTCTATGATGAGAAGACCTACAAAAAAGTCTCAGGAAGTCATGCTGGAAATGACGATTGGTTTGAATGTAAAACTAATCATTCTTAATGAAAATTCAAATCCTGAACCCAATTTGACGTAGCAACATGAAATTTGCTAGGCACGCCTATCATGAGTAGACCCACAAAAACGTGTGAAGAAGCCATCCCAGATACAGCACAGGAAGTCTGGCATCTTGGTTTGAAGCGGCCGTTTTAAGGTCACTTTGGCCATTTCTCAGCAAACTTCTTGATGTGGATTGAAACTGTTGATATCGGTGACAACCATGTTGTGTATGTGTCAGGATGGAAGGGCAACCTGTGTGAGCATGCGGTGACCATGGCGGTGTCTCTGTTCCTGCTTCTGCCGTGCATCACGCTGTCTGCCTACTTCCTGTTTCTGCAAAGTATGGTGCTGCGTCTGGAGTTCCTATTAGGCTTGGTGCTGCTAGGCTTCTATAGCCTCCAGTTCCTGCTCAGCATCCTGGCCTTGTCCGCCTTCGCCAGGTGAACTACACGCACCCTCATCCATCGCAGACCCCCCCCGCCCCCCCCCAAAAAAATATGCATGGGCTCATGTGATCTCACTAAACTGTTCCTTCATGTTTTCTTCCTGCAGGTCCAAAGTTTATTGACGAGCACCAAGCATCACATCGAAAACATCAGATTTCATTTGTACATAATTTTGCTACTTATCTTACATATTTTGACATTTTTACTTTTATACAAAAAGAGCTAATAAAGCTCTGAACATCAAATAAATAAATAGTCCCTATCAACAACCTTTTGTGTCTCGCTTCTTCTGTTTGTCACTCTTCTTAAAAATATAATATTGTATTCACTAATCTATACATGTTTGAAATACAATTTAGAAAGTTTCCACATAGCTTGATTTGCAAAATATTATTAGGATAACCAAAATCTTTCTTGTCTTCCTTTTGACATTTTCCCCCACTTCCCCGGAGACAAAAAGATGACTCCTGGCCACTAGTGTCCATCAAGGAGCACATCACAGAAGACCAGCAAAGTCAGAGACCATTGTCTCTGACCAAATCACCTTTTGGAAAGGGGGTCCCACAAGGTTCAATTTTAGGACCGCTTCTCTTTCTAAAACAGTCTCTGTCATATGTATGCTGCTGATAGAGTTTTGTAAGACCCCCAGGCTCCCTCACAGGAGCTTCCTCTCATTCGTCCATTCTCTGTAGAGCTTCTCCTCTTGACAGGTTTGTGGATGTTCTGCAGCCGATCTCAGCTGATTTTGGGCGAGGGCAGGGTATACCCTGAACAGGTCGCCACTCCCTCATGCTCTCATTGATTCCAAATTACTTTTGAATGGTAGTAAAACAAAAGCAACTGTATATGTGGCATCTACTTCAACTTCCTCCCTCTCTTTATTTCCAACCGTGACATTTGATTGATTGATTGATCAACAGGAGATCATCAGAATTTCTACTGATAAATCGTCTGCTCATTCACATATTTGTCACTCTTAACTGAGAAACAAATTCCACTGGAGAACATCACAGGAGATCAACAGCAGAAGCTACCAGGAAACTTTTTCTGTCTTCCTTCTGACATTTGTCACTCTGTGAAGAGCTAAAAAAATGTCCACAAGTCCCTACTAGTGTCCACTGAAGAGCAAATCCCAGGAGATCATCGCAGAAGGTGAACAGGACATCATCAGAACGTCATCAGATCATCTAGCCCCCACAGAAGACCATCACCAGGGCATCAAGGGAAAGCTGTTGGCGCTGCGCTTCTTTCCTGAGCCTGACAGCAGGTGGCGACAGAACGCTTGGCTGGAGTTGAGGAAAACAGGTCAGAGGTCACAGCAGAAGTCAACATGTCAGAAGCGCTGAACTTTAAATGTCCTCCGAGGACCTTCAGAGTTTGCACAGACGATCTCCAGCTTGTTTTACCACATTCTGAGGACCTTGTTTGTCTTTGTCGCATGCATGCGCAGACAAGTGAAAGCATGCCGCCGTCACGGTAACGCTCTTTAAGTCTCCAAATGCTGCTAATCTGATCGCAACATGTCGACGGTGCACGTTTGATTTTGTCTGTAAGCTTTCATTCGCATCCGCAAACTTTTTCACTCTCACAGATGGGATCATGTCAGCGTGTGCGTGCGTGCACAGCACGTTCCAACATGTTCATAAAACATGAAAAATATTTGACTCCACCATTGAAATCACTTTAAACCTACATATACCTATGGGAAAAAAATGGACTGTCATGCGTTTCTACCTTCAAAGTATTCAAGGCGCTTGATTGCCATTAGGAGCAACTGAAGGTTCAGCATCTTCCTGCAGGACACTCGGACAGGGTCACAAGGGCTGAGGATCGATCAATTGGGGGACGACCCACCTCACCACCTGAGCCATGGTGCCCCGGAAGTCACCCATTCCAGACACCCATGATTTTTTTTTTTTTTTACAGCCTCATCTAGTGAATGTGATGGGTCACCACCCCACTTAAACTCCAACGAGCAAAAGTCAAAATAAATTACCTCCACCAAGGTACAAAAATCAAAATACTGACTGAGGAATTATAACATGTTGCACTCCCGTCCAGTAGGTGGCAGTAATGCACATTACAAACAACCCGATTCATGCACGACTTGGCTATGCAGTAACATTTTAATTCTGCTAAATAACGACGAAACAAATGAAATATGCGACAAACGGAACTACATGACAGTTTCAAACTAATGAATATTACAGAAACTACGATACACTAACGAAGTAATGATGTAACAAACTTCGGTAAAAACACAAAAAGTTCTCCTGAGACATCATTCCTCCACTTGTAAAAATACGATAAAAATATGACTTGAATCTCAAAAATACATTCTAGTCAACTCGACCGCCTCCCATTTTTTGACAGTGAAGAAGCGCAAACAGGCGCTGAGGAAGCATTTAAAAAGTATCTGAATGACTTGAAGTCTGTTTCAAGAAGGTGAAATGTGTTTTCCAGCGAGAGGTAGCAGTACAACTTTTGCCCACATTTTAGATCTGGTTGGTGGGTGCAGAATGCGGGAAAATTCAATCACACCTTCTCCTCTCTTGCAGCTGTGATGATCACCATACCTGGCCATTTTCAACCACGTGACTTTTCAATGCTCGTTCACGTGACAGCCCCCGGGGCTCACACCAACCTGCCCCAATGCCACGTCGGCACACCGACGAGGAAGAAGAAGGTAGGAGGAGGTAAGGAGGTAAATAAAGGAGGGACACACACACACAAAAAAGAGCAGCCTGGCAGGGGAAAAAAAGTGGGTGAGTGAGTCCCTCCCTTCCTGCCTCACCTCCCTCCCTCTTCTAAGCCTTTCTAGAAGCTTCCAGGCAGGATGGAAAACGCCACGTTGCGCGTCCCTCAGCACCCATACACCCACTACCCCCGCCGCCCAATCCAGCTGTTCCTGCCATTAGGGATGAGACAGCTGGCGTGCTTGATTGCTTCTGTCTGACGTCAGACATTAAGATGCATTGTGTCATGATGGACAAATGCAAACATGTCAATGGCCTCCTCCAGAGAGTTCAAGTGTGATGGCAGTGAACTCGTTCACTTGAATTTCATTGAACGGAATTGAGCCGGATTGAATTGAATTACTGCCAGCGAAGAATATATTTGTGAAGCCTGCATGTTATGAACCAAATCAGTGAATGAATCTTAATTAATTTACCTCTGAAAATTAATGTATAAATATTTTTAACTGATTCATCAAGCAATTGACAAACGGATCTACAGATGAATCGATTTTGAGAATGCTGCCCCCGGCGGACAAGATGCACACACCAAAAGAGCCACACTCAACTCTTGAGCACTCCGGCATACTTGTGGTATGCCAAATACAGATTTGCTTATTCGCAGATTTTTTTTTCAATTTTTAATTATTTTTTTTTTTTGTGTATGTATGGGCGGTGGTTACACCCCCCCACCCCACTGCCCCCGTTTCTGTTAAAATGCTTATTGTCAGTTTGTTCTCGTTTTTCCAAGAATTTGGAGTTTACCAAAAAAACCTAAAAAAATAAATTTAAAAAATAAATTAATAAAAGCAAAATGTTCCTTTTAACTTAGATTTCTTCCTGCTTGATTGTGATTGTGATGGGTATGGTTCTGGAGAGTTGTGAATTTTATTTCATGAAAATCCTGACTGTGGATGGTATGATAAAGAATGACTCTTTTTCATTCCTGAGGTGTACTGTCACCCTGGCCACCCCACTGAAAAATTTCTGGCTACGGCCTTTGTTGTTTGTGTTTCTGCCCTGCAAAAACTGACTGTACAATTGGAATTCCATCAAGTTTTTCAGCTGCATGACATAAACATCAGCTTGGCGTTGGGAGGCACACAAGTTAATTTTGATGTGCTTTTAGCAGCACTTTGGTCTGCAATGTCAACAAGAGCAGCTCAATTTGTGGTCGCAGTTTGGCCTCTCCCACCAGGCGGGGAAAGAAGAGGGGAAAAGTGGGAGCGGGGAAGGGGTGGGGGTGGCGTCCTACCACAGTGGGAAGCGTTCAGAAGCCCTCAAAGATCATCTTCATCTTGACTTGTCCGCTGCTTCTCTGCTCCCAAAGGTAAGACTTTGAAAATTCTTCCACTCCCGGCTTATTTTTTTGGTTGTTTTGTTAATTGACAGCAACCGTCAATACTCAACTATACTTCACCACAAGAAACATCAAAGTGACATGCTTGTAGATCCTCATTTGTTTACTGTCAACATGTAACTACTTCCTTTCATAACTTTGCTGCTGTGTATTGGGAATTTCTCCATTGCGAGACTAATAAAGGTTTTCTTATCTTATCTTATCTTAACTTGAAAAAAAAAAAAAAAAAAAAAAAAAGAAAAATTGGAAAAAAAAATTGAACATTTGCAGCTACGCGGCTGAGCAGCAACAAAGAAAAGAGTTGCTGTGGGATGATAATTGTTTGCCACATCGGCAGTGGGGGAGGTAGAGAAGGGTGGTGGGGGCCAGGGGGGCATGGGTGGTGAGGGTGGTGGTGGGTATGGGGGAGGGTTAGTGGCGGTGTTTGTCCCGAGTCAGACATTTGACTTGGAATGCCAAGAAAAGACTTGGGAGAAAAGGGACAAGCAGAAAAGGCGACAACATCTCAGCCCGGTGTTCCCTCCCACGTGAAGGAATGCAGGTTGCCAGGGCAACCGCTCACTCGCTTACAGACTTTGACACTTCAAAGATCCTGAAAATTTGCAGTCAGGCAAAACGACAACGTGAGCAGGTATGCAGAATGATCTGGCAATAACCACCAACGATTTGTCTGCCACGCTTGGTATCAGTCTGCCTGTGCCCCGATCAAATCCACCAAAATCTGCGCCAGGATTTAATGAGGTCGGAACAGATGTGGATTTAGGTCAATTTTCTACCACCAAATTGTTACTCTGCCAGGTGCTGGACAGCTAAATTGGAAAAAAAATGTACAGTGAGTCTTGCACTTGCACCAAAATCAAGATCTGCTGACATTTGTGCTCCATTCCTAATGCACTGACTACCAAAAATGAACACAAAGAATTCAAATCAAGTCAAAGAGTTTGTTCATTAACACTCACCCAGTCCAAATATGTATTTTTTTAACCTAGAAATCTCTTTAATTTACCTGAATTGTGAAAGTACAGCACCCGAAAGAGTTAGAACAATTGTACACAAGTACACAATAAAGTTTGGTACAAATATACAGTATGTGTATGTGAGTTTTGAAACCAACATTTTATGTCCAGTTCTGTGTTTCAACCACTCCCAAATGGGATCAAAACCGATTTCCAGATAAAGTTGTTGTATTTATTGTTTTGGCGTCGTCTTCACAAGTTCGTTCATCGACACTTGTCTTTTTTTTTGTTTTGTTCTGGTGAGCCTTTCCCTGAGGGAGTACTTTGGGCAGGTGTGCACTGCGTCTCCCAAACTCTGCTGACAGGAAATTTATGTTCGACTGAAGCTGCGCGAGCAGGTGCATGCTCGGAGCTGCAATTCCGACACGCACCCCCGCCTCCCTCACCACCACCACTAGCGTGCTGCTAACTTTGCTAATAGAATAAAAACATCTTTTTCTCTTAGCGAAAGGGAACAAACCGCATGAAAATCGGAAACTAGATTTTTGTGATTCTTAAGGCCGTTTTTTTTTGTTTTTTTACTCCCATTGTTCATGTCAACATGTTCAGTCTGTGGTGCTTCTCATTTTGGTTGTCGGTGAGCTGAAGCCTATCGAAGCTTAAGCCACTTGCAGTGTATATATGATCAAGTCTATTGACATAGCGAGAGAAAAATTGGTGTTGAGACAAGTTGCAGGTACAGTAGATGAGAATCTTAGTTGAAACTCAAAGAAAGGAGGAATAAAGGGGAAGAGAAGTTGGAAGGTTCTCAGGTTACTTTTCCACTATGCTGAGCTCATCTTACCTTCCCTTGTCCTTTCTTTCTGGACTGTGGAACCTTTGTCTCCACACCTGAAAAGAAAAAAAAAAAGCACTACTTGGAAAGTCTCCAATGTTCTCTCAGGAGCATCACAGTTAAATATTAAATGTATTTTGCCACTTTCACTTGTTGAAGGTTAGCTGCTTCTTGATAACCATCAAATGTAAACGTTAGCAGTCATGGGCAACTGCTAGCTTGCTTTGGCAACGGTTTTAGCATTAGCAACACTGCTGTTGAAGCCAAAAACACAATCTGTATCATATTGAATCCTTGTTTGATATCACCCGTCACTTTTATCCATTTGCCTTCTCACCTATTATCAAGAGTTTTTCAAGAATTCCGATATATTTCTTTAATGTTCAAATTAAAGCTGAAAAATGCCAAAGCAGCCTCCTTCAATCTTTCTCTAGCCCAACCTCAGAGGAAAAAGTTTGTACTCTCATAGTTTAACGTGTGGGAGAAGGTCACACTATTTAAAAAAAAAGTTTTTATGGACTCTCTTTGTTAGTCCCCACATGATAAATGAGGTACAGTATGATTGCAGTAGTAGTCGTAGTAGTAGTAGTGTCGTTTGATGAACTTCTCATTTCATGCATCTACACGTCAGGATGTTTACGGCGAGGAGACGACCGTATTTGCGTCAGTCTCTCCTTGAAAGCAAAGCACTCATTCTGTGTCCGGCAGTTTTCCTGGCATGCTGACACTGCCGAGTCCGGCAGCAAATCAAACAAGCGTGTGTAGCAAAGAGCTACTTTATGAGAGCGACTGGGCCTTTTCCAAATAAAACACTTTGTTTGGTACTTGCGTCACCTCCTCCTCTCCCCCACCCCCGTCACTCAATGAGTCGGCGGTGTTCCTACAAGTCAAACACACTCGGATGAGATCTTTTTTTTTTTTCTTCTTCTCAATGTTGCCTACTGGCTATTTTTAGAAGAGATGCTTCCTTGTGCGCAATGTTCTCACTCTGGAACTTTCCACCAAAACAAACAAACAAACAAACAGGCTCACTGAGCATCATCATCATCATCATCATCATCATCGTCTGAGTACATTTTGGACAAGTGTATGCTTTCGTCTTAGGGGAAAACAGAAGTTCCTTTTGTCGGAAAACTGGAACCTTTCCGTAGTGAAATTAAGACAACATATACAAAAGTGGATCAAACAAAAGGGTAACTTGAGTGTTCTTTGTGTTACGTTGTTGAATGTTGAGCGGCGTTCACCTTCACGTTCAACTGGGCAGGAGCTCAAAGAAAGATGATCAGATCGTACGGTTGAGCAAGGAGGAGAACATTCCGGATGTCGATGTTGAAAGGAGGCCAAGAGAGCAGCGGGAGTTTTTTTGTGCTTTGACGCCGGTACTGAGCAGCCTGCAAGCGTTCCTCGTACATTCCTGATGTCTGCATGATAGAAACGCAAACCCAAACAAAAGAGCTTTGATGGAATCCTTCATTTGATGGGAGATGGAGGCAGACGGCATTCCCCAACAATGAAAGCTCACACGGCCTCAGACGGACAAGACAGAGCGCTCGCTTGTTCAACATCTGTAAAACAAAACGTGCAATCATGTTGACGTCTCAATCATTTTGGTTTGCCGCAGAAAGGGCAAAACGTTCCGAAACACTTCATGAAGTCCTCGGGGGACCTTCTCAATGTTTGCAAAATGCACATATTCTTTAGTGTAGTTGTTCATTTGACAGGAACAATATTCATAAAATATTAAATAAGAGTAGAAAACCTCCGTGACAGATTGCAGCTTTGTAACTTTGTAAATATAACTTTGCAATTTCCTTCTGCAGTCCATGTAGCAGATGTGAAACAAAATTATATGAACTGTGACATAAAAATCCATACAGTAGTCAACAAGGAGTTCCTCAGGGAACCCCTGAGAGGCCTTGCTCATTCTCACTTTTTGTTTTTAAGCATTTGTGTTTTAATCCAAATTATTTAAAAAATATATATATCATTTTGATTTTTGTGTCCACAGACACTGAAGATGAGGGTGTGGATCATCTTCCTGGTTTGCCTGGCTGGACACGCCATGGCCGCTCCTGTAAGTCCGCTTTCTCTCTCTGAAAACCAATCACTGTAAAGTCTTCAATTTCTTCAGAAAGACCAGAAAAAACAGAAAGTCTTCTGGCCTTAAGACTTGGGTGCCCAAATCCAGTCCTCGAGAACCCATACCCAGCCTGTTTCCGATGTTTCCCTCCTCCAACATACCTGATTGAAAAGATCAGCTCATTACGAAACTTTGCAGGAGTTTGACGATGATCCTGAACATTTGAATGTGTCTTGGAGGAGGGAGACATCCAAAACAAGGAGGATAGGGGCTCTCGAAGACCGCACTTGTGCACCGTCTGCACTGCCCGTTGAATTCAAGCGCTTTTACTCTGGTTTGTCAGACTGAGGAGCAGCCGATGGACGAGGCGCTGGTGCCGGTCGAGGAGCAGCCGATGGACGAGGAGCTGGTGGCGGACGAGGAGTTGGTGGTGGACGAGCCCGCGGCGGAGGATTCGGTTGTTGAGGTGAGTCACGAGCAGTCAGACCCCTGAAAAGTTCCTCCGCAGTCTTTGCGGTTTGTCAACTTCGACTTCAAACAAAAATCAAGATGTTCCTGCTTGTTTTTTGGCTCAAAGAAAGACTTGCCTAAAAAAGTAATCTGGATCAAATTGATCCAAATTTCATAATCCCTTTTTCTGATATTCCAGATCACATTGATCTTGTAAGTGTCACTCTGGTTTTTCCAGATAGGATTAATGTGATCCAGAGAAGACAGATTTGAGGTCTTTGGAAAGATTCATCGTTTCATCCCAGTTTTATTTTTTTCCACTTCGCCCGTTCAATTTTATTCCGTCCTAACTTTAAAGGGTTAAATTGACTCCAGCGCAAGATGATGACATTATTTACTTCAATTATACTAAATATGCTTGTGCGATTTGCTGTCAGAGCTATTCAAGGTACCTTGGAAAAATGTGTCTGTTAAATGGCTAATGGAGAAGCCTAATCGTAATTTCCATTTGCCCAGGAAGAAAGAGCATTTGACTGAAATTTTGGCGAGGATCGGATGACTAAATTTTTACAAGGATCAGGATCACATATCACCGACTTTTGAGGTCGAATGTGATCTCACTCAGTCTGAGTAAATGTTTAGAATTGCCTGACCCTGGAATTCAAAAAAGATCATCTGCTGGAGTGACCAAGAACATTCTCAATATTGAAAGGAAACCAGTGGGCGAGATGGAACTTTGATACTCAAAACATGACTCCAGTTGGTTCAAATGCTGCCATTTTCCTTTCTTAAAACCGCAAATGTTCCAGTTAGATGATCACATCCAGACAGAAGAAGACAAAAACCCAAACGGTGCTGCTTGTTTTTGTCTATGGGAAGAAAAATGACCAGGTGGGACAGTGGATGACCAGCTAGGAGACGGTTGCGTGACAAACCGCAGCATTGATTCTCCAGCTGGTCCTGATGATGTCACCATGTTTCCTTTCAGTCCCGATCATCCGCATCATCATCTTCATCGTTTTCAAATCCCAAATTTCCGTTTTGGAGCACTTTATGTGAACAAACAGGACGCTTACATCTTGGAAGTCATTCAGCAGGAAATCAAATGCCAAGACAGAATGTTCTGGAAGCGCTTTGTTGTTTTCGAAGGAGGGGTGGGGGAAGAAACTTTAGCGTGTGAACGTTGGCTACTACTGTGCTCCCGAAGGACCACAGACGCCACAGCTGGAAAAAGCAGCCTCATACAACCTCTCAGGAAGCGCTGACGTCTTCCCAGCTTCACCGCATGGGAGATGCAGCTGCTCGTTACCGTCAGCCATTTGGGTCCCGCCGCTCACGAGCCGGTTCCTTCAGGGCGGAACCTTCTGGAATGGGGCCAGTCCCACTTCAAAGCCTCGTTGGTCACAAATAAATTTTTGGCGGTGTTGGGAATCACTCCATTTCCGCGAGTTTATATGAAATAGAGAATTACAGGTTGTGTTTTTACAACAAACACATCGCTTAGACTTCAGCCCACTCGTTTACTGCTAACCTTAACAAATAATAGGAAACACATAACCATCCATCCGTCCATTTTCTGTTCGGCCTATCCTCACAAGGTTCGCGGGGACACATAACCCTTGAAGCAAATGGTGCAGCAACACATTTAGA
Organism: Hippocampus comes; assembly: GCF_001891065.2. NCBI lineage: Eukaryota > Metazoa > Chordata > Actinopteri > Syngnathiformes > Syngnathidae > Hippocampus > Hippocampus comes. The sequence goes on along the minus strand of NW_017805281.1, from coordinate 1,470,304 downwards.
CATTCACTATACCAGGACCCCGCTGTCATTTATTCTTTATCCTCTGCGAAGAGCTGAGACGATCTGAGATATCTATACCGTACAGGTGTCCGTGTACAGTATAGCTGTCTGTCTGTCTGCTATTCACATGAAACAAAGAGTAATTGCAACCAAAGGCACAAAACTAAGTCATAGGTGTTTGGAACTGAAAAATATACGACAGTCTTCCAGTTTTAAAATGAAATTAATTCATGAATTATTTGCATTTTGTTTTCTCAGCATTCGCAAAATCTAAATTGACTGCAGGATGGCTAGAGTATTTTTCCCCCACTTCAAATTCATTTTGGGACCGCCGGATCGAACCCCTTCATTGCGCACACGGGCTGTATGATTGACACCACAGGTGCTGAATGAATCTCCTGCCCTCACTTCAACATAGTTCCGAGGTACCGAGACCTGAGATTATGCCTAAGCAATACTTTTTATAATTAGACGCGGCTATGGCCTGAGCGCAAAAACAGCAAACTCCTGCTGACGTTTATTGGCCACAGCAATTAGATCATTAACAGCCCCTGAGTAGTATTTTCTAAACAGTTTCTCAAATAAATGGGTCATCAATTTGTTGATTAATAATGGAAAAGTCTTTATAAGAACTAGAACCATCCTAAAACCAACAGGTTCCAAGGATCTGAAAAAAAGAGCAAATGATTCTAAAAAGCGGCGATTGTTTTCCATTTCCTCCAAGTGGGCTCACGCATTCCTGCCGCCGCTTAATCAGCTTCCAGTCTGACCTTTTGACCTTTGCTGCTTCCCAGGAGACGGAGGTTGGCGCCAACCCGGTTCAGGTGGAGATCGGCGAGTTTGACGAGGCCATCGAGCTGGAAGACGACGTTGCCGAGAGTGAGCGGGCGCACGCGCACGTCACACCGCACACACGTCCACGGTTCGCCGCGGGTGTTTCACCGGCTACACGCTCGTCTGGACTCCAGATTCAAAAACCAAAACCACGAGCTAAATGGCATGTTTGGGACCGGAATGGTGTATAATTAGGACAACAGTTGTAAATTGCGCAGTGTGGTAGTGAAGCAGGCACACTGCCACAAGAAATACAAACACGCACACCGACATGGGATTAAAAAAAAATAAAAAATAAAAAATCTAAATGTTAGCTATAAATATTTGCTCTCCCCAAAAACAAACTGTCCAGAAATATAGAGGGAGTCCCACAGTTTACGACGGAGTTCCGTTGCGATGGTGAAATCGCTAAGCTAGGCTAACACAGTCGTAAAGTAAAACTTGTAGGTCATAAACCCAAAAGAATTTTAAAAAATTGCGAGTCGGGTAGTAGGTGAGTGTGCCTTCTTGTGAGCCCGTTTTCTTGAACCAGCCAGTAAACTCATTCACTATGTATGTTGCTAACCTTGAAACCGCCCATGTCGGAACACCCACCATCGCCTGTCATTCAACTGTATTGTCAGTTTTTATTTACCGGTATTTTTTTTTTTTAAAGTAACATTAAGGTAATTTAACTTATTAGTCTGTGGACCAGTGGTCGACTAGTTAGCGCGTCGGCCTCATAGTGCAGAGGTGAAGGGTCCGATTCCGGCTCCAGCTCCTTCCTGTGTGGAGTTTGCATGTTTTCCCCCGTGCCTTTGTGGGTTTTCTCCGGGTACTCCGGTTTCCTCCCACATTCCAAAAACATGAGTGGCAGGTTAATAGAACACTGTAAATTAATCTTGGTGTACCCCGCCTATTGCCCGAAGCTGTTGGGATAGGCTGCAGCACGCCTTGTGAGGATAAGTGGATCAGAAAATGGATGTATGGATGGAACTTATTAGTCTATTTTTCTCAGTTGTTTTAGCTGTCAGTAATTTTCTGTTTCTTTTTCTGTTTCCAATATTTGTGTATTTTAAGACTAACATTTTTATATATAAATTTTTTTAAAATTTTTTTTATTCTGATGTAATAATTTTGTAAATTTGTATTTTTTGTCTAAAATGTTCCCTTTTCACCCCTGATGATGATGATGTGTTTCTGTCCAGACCCATGCCTGCAGCACGAGTGCAAGAAGGGCAAAGTGTGTGAAGTGGACGACAGCAACACCCCCATCTGCGTGTGTCAGGACCCCTCCACCTGCACCCCCGCCGAGGGACAGTTTGAGCACGTACGTTCTTCAAATTTCCGTCTTTCAAATACTCTGCGCATGCTCGTGGTTGCACTTTGAAGCTGGATACAGTTAGACCTGTGAGTCGGTGAAGGCGCTACCGGCATGCACACATGCAACGTCAATGCAAAGTGAATTGCATCTCAAAAACCTGTATTGCACCGTACAGAGCGTAACAAATGTTTATCACCAGCGGGGTTTTTTTAGGCCTTGGAACCGAATTGGTTTAGTTACCGCAGTTTGAATACACAAAAGGTCCAAGCTGACTACTGAACGTCGCACTGTTCAACAAAACAAGGAACCAAAAGTAAATGAAGAAAATAATTTAAAAGACACAAATCATTGCATCTCACTGTTCTCTTGTTGTGTTCAGGTTTGCGGCACAGACAACAAGACATACGACACTTCCTGCCACTTCTTTGCCGCCAAGTGCGCCTTGGAGGGAACCAAGAAGGGTCACAAACTGCACCTGGACTACATCGGGCCATGCAAAGGTGAACCTGAACCCCGCAAATATTGAGCCATTTGAATCAAGGTCACGTGACTTTCAACAAATTATCCGAGGAAAACATTTGCAAATGAGAAACGGTTCTCAATTGCCTTACTAGGATAAATAAATGCTACATAAGATCTTTACGAACTATGACAAAAATGGAAGACAAATACGAAATGACAACACTTGCAAGGAGCATGAAGCCACTCTGACTCACTTCAGCTTCTGATGTCACTCACTCAGCTACACACCTTAAAGGCAGACATCCTGTTATTTAAAAAGATAGTAGTGATATTTTAGGGACTGTAACGAATTAATGATATTTATTGTATCCGAGTAATTTGCATCAACATCTTCGTCTCGGAACTCAACTTGTAAGTCAAGGTTGCAGTGTACTGCCAAGTGTGAAAATAATCCCAAGCGGGAGCGGCAGCAGCTGCAGCGCTGTCGGCTGAGACGTGCCCAAACACGTTTGTGTACACACTCAAAACCGGGCTGGAGTACGGGAGTGCGAGGTTCAAGTGGAGAACAGGCTGACGGCATTGATAAGGAGATGCTTCCTACCAGTCTAGAAAATGACATGCTAGTCTGCTAGCATGTCAATATTAGCATCACAAGCTTTTATCAGGAACATGATTAGGATCCAAGAACTGGACGGTGCGTTGCATTTTTTGTTTGTTTGTCGATTTGATGAAAGACAAACAAATCACCAATTCCTGCGAGCACGTTTATAGATCCCAAAAACAAGTCCTTCCAAAACTCACTCAGAAGCACCCCCTTCCACATATGCCACTAATACCTTTTTGACCGATCAACACAAAACTGTGGAGACACGTCTTTCAGTTGCAGCCACTTGAAAAAATCTCAAAGACCCAAGCACAAAACTGACAATCAGACATTTTTGTCCAAAGCAGCTATTTTGGGCAAATTCTAGGGCATGTCTTTTAACAAACTCCTACTTGAAATTTGGTCTTAATGAGTCCCAATTGGAAGAAAGTATCTAAGACAGATGGGTGATGATATAGGGTGACCCAAAATGACTTTTTGTGTTTGGGAGCATTTTTATTTCAGTTCAGGTCAATTTCAATCCATCCAAACGTGTGATTTACAGATTGGCAAAAAAATTCAGGACCAAAGGAAGTATTCACAAGCTGAGAGGGAACAAACTGGATGAGGTTTGAGAGTTAGGGTAGCTGGGAATGCAAATGGCATCAGGGACACTGTCGCTCGCAGTCCTAACAAGTCGATTCGGAGGCATAGCCAGGAGCCAGACATTCCTCTGGAATTACGTAGATTTGGATCATGGGCCTGCATTTCTTTCCCTACAAAAGTCACACTAATTAGAAAATCACCCAGGGGAATCGGGAGTAAAGAGTTGTCATATGTCGTTCATTTGTGGGGAAATCTGGACACTGCTCGACATCACTTTGTTAATTTGTGCTTTTATGCCAAATTGTTTCAACTGCTGCGATGCACTTCAAGTTGAGCTCAGTTGAGCCCTCCTGAGAATTCTGCTGCGGGGCTTTTATCTGGCACAAAGACACTGGAGCACATCAATCCCATTTTAAAATCATGGCACCGGCTTTGTGACTGTGCAGAAATTGAGCCCTGCTTGGACAACGAGCTGAACCAATTTCCTCTGCGAATGAGGGACTGGCTGAAGAACGTCCTGGTGACTCTGTACGAGCGTGACGAGGACAACAACCTGCTTACTGAGAAGCAGAAGCTCAGGGTGAGTCCGCTCCTCAGGAATACCAACTTTACGGTCGGCGTCACTGGCCCCTTTCACACCGACAGTACACGGGAAAAGTGAATATCAGGTGTTAAACTTCACACTCCAGTCCCAACTTTCCACGACTCCCCTTTACACAGCTACTGTACCACTTATATCATGCCCCGGATATAACCCCGGAAGCCAGGAAATTGACAAAAGGCCGATAACCCGCCTTTGTGTATCGCTACCTTTCACACAGATAGATGTGAGAAAAAGCCGGCTTTGATTTTCATAGACTGTGTGAAAGGCGCTAATGCCAGGATAAAGTTTTGGTTGGGAATCAATAGACTACTGTATTTGAAATGCTGCTGTTTTTTTTTTTTTCATGCTGATCTAGCTGGTGCGTAACAGCAGCAGCAGAAGAGAAAGCAAAACAAAACAGCCAAGATTCAAAATTTCGGTCAGTGGGCAACCTGCTTTACCACTTGAGCCAAAGCCACCCAGCATGACCAACGTGCAGTTGTTGCCCTGCTGGTAACTGGTGACACCAGCAAGACACCAGCTGGTCACCAGCTATCACCAACTCCGAGCAACATACTGGCTCTGTCTGGCGACTGTGGCTCATTTCATAGCGCTGGTTGCCCAGTGACTGAAGATTCAGCTGTTTGAATCTGGGCTGTCTTGTTTTGGTCTTGCTGGTGAAACCAGCATGAAAACAAAACCATGCTGCTGAATGCATTTTTTGAGCAGGGTATTTCAAAAAAGGAGGACGAAAGAATTTTGATAATGTTGACTGCTCAAAGGCCTCAAAACGATGAACCCATTCTCAAAATAGTTGTCCATGAATTTGATAATCGATTAACTGTCAATGGCTGGCCATGACGTTAACAATGTGAAGTTAACAAAATGGCACCTTTGATGTTGTGTGTTGACCTTGTGACTTTGGGCACTTCAGGTGAAGAAGATCTACGAGAATGAGAAGAGGCTGAAGGCGGGAGAACACACCCTGGACCTGCTGGCTCACGACTTCGTCAAGAACTACAATATGTATATCTTCCCCGTGCACTGGCAGTTCAAACAACTGGACCAGCACCCCGCCGACGGGTACGTGCGCTCAGACACCTCCACCTACTCCCGGACCCTCCGTGGTCACAGGTTTATCAGGAAGGGGATGTTCCAAAACCCACCAGCGAGAGGAACTCAGTTTGTAGATCGCGGAACATGAAGGGAAACTTCATGTTCCTGGTTCGGTCTCTAACATGTGAGAAAATTGGCAAAATTGTTGACCATTGTTTTCCAAGGTAAACAGCAGGTATTTGCAAATGTATTTTTGGGAGGAAAAAAAGAGAGATCTGCTTTCATGAAGGGTTAAAGAAACTACGAATCAGTTGTCAAAATAGCTATCGACTAATAATTGATTAATCTTTGCACAACTAATAAAAAAACGACATGGGCATTTTTAGCGGGTGTGCAACTGTTGACCGTGGATACGTCAGCGCTTGACTGTACAGTACTACGCTTGTTTGATTGACAGCTACCTGACGCACAGCGAGCTGGCGCCCCTGCGCGCCCCCCTCATTCCCATGGAGCACTGCACCACGCGCTTCTTCGAGGAGTGCGACGCTGACGGTGACAAGTACATCGCCCTGGAGGAGTGGGCCGGCTGCTTCGGCATCAAGGAGCGTGAGTAGCCTCTTACATCCAACCCCACAACCTCCCGACATTCCTCATCTGCACGCTGAGCAAATGCCTTCTACGAATTGATAATTTTGGGACTGCAGGAAAGTGTTTGCTCTCTCTCCGTGGGAGACAGGGACCAAGATCTACCAGCAAGAGCCAAAATGCGCCCAAAAAAATAATTGGGCACAAAAGTCTGAGTCCATGTCACTTGACTTTGATTATCTGCCGATGACGTGTTCCGATCTGATACTAATAACAACAACAACAAAAAAAGCCCATCCAATCCGATCTGATACTAATAACAACAACAACAAAAAAAAGCTAACGTGGGTTGATTGGTCGTGCCTGAATTGTGCGACTCAAGGATTACATCATAGGGGAGCGACTGTTGCTGCGTTAGCATCTTGGCTGCTAAATTAGTGTAGAAACAACTAACCCCATAACTCACAAATCAAATCAACAATCTAAACGATGGAGTGTTATATCGTACAGTAGATGCTTTAATGTCACACTAAAAGATAGATCATTACATACAGTAGCACAGCTCCAAGCATAGTTTCTACAATAGCTTTGGCTAGCTCAAAATAGGAAGTGACATGGAAGGAAGTGGCGACATATCAAAAGTAAAAGTAAAACAGAATCGGAAGTGGCATACTCATAACCGGAAGTGGTGTCTTTTTATAGTCTAAAAAAAAAAACCCCAAAATGTAAATTTGAAAATATTTGTGAACTTTAAAAATTAGGAAAATGTAAAAAAGCTGATTGTTCCACTCGATATGTATCTGCTGAAAATTACGTGATCGGCCCGGTTTTGCAGTCATGTAATCGGGTTGGGACAACTCTAATTTTTAATTGCTGACATCCCAATGATTTGGAAAATTTTAAGTTAAATGAGGTATCAAAACAATGAATTGATGATCAAAAGGGTTGTAATTAAGTTGATAATCAATAAATCCATTAACTCTTACAGCACTAATTCTGTGATATCATTGAAGGTTGATACTGTACACTTGTTTGATGTAAAGTTGGTTGACAGCATTAACGTTCCTCGTCCACAGACGGCACAAATATTTTCTTCTTCTGAATTTTTTTTGACAATTAGAAAGTGCTACTGACCTAGAAAGGACTGAACAGCAACAACCGCTCTTTCTATGTGAATTCACCACAGCTAACATTGACGTGCTCGTAAATGTTTTGTGTCTTTGCAGAGGATGTGGACACCGACCTCCTCATCTAAGTTCCGTCTCCCACAAGCAGAGGCGCCACACAACTAGTCGCTTCTTTCGGGACGAGGTGCTCATCGCTAAGTTTAAGAAAAAAGAAATGTTTTAAAAAAACAGTTTTGGTGCTAATTGCTCTTTTTTTATTTTAAGTAACAATTTTTCTGCCTTATACCACTATTAAACAAGCAAAAATTCCAAAAGCGAAACATGCACAAACTAACGTCAAACTAAAGACTTCTGATGTAAATGTTTTTTTTTTTTCATCATATTTAAATTTCTTTTTACGGGCTTCCATTGGACATTAATTAGACTAAAGTGTAAAAGTCCAAAAATAAAGTTTGGAAATAAACATTCCCTGCGCTTGCTTTTCTACTGCACGCTTACTTTGTTTAGTTGTTGTGCTCCACTACTGCGCTCGTCCGCCCTTGCCTGGTTTCCATGGCGACACTTGGTTTCCATGGTGATGTCGCTAAATGAAGATGGGCATGTTTAACAAGGGGAAAAGTCTCGCAGGCTGAGTTTTTTTCTCTCCAAAGTGTTTCTACTGACAACAGCAGCAAAGCTTCCTTGAAGAAATACAATAAAAAAGAATCAAACGATCAAAGGTCTGCATGGCTTTCGTATCTTCATCACAACCTCAGCACACACTTTCCCAGAGCACTGTTCCCAGATATTAGAAACATCCCACAGTTAGCATGAGCATTTTATGCTAATGCATTAGGAGCATGGGCGTCATTAGGCCTATTTTAGGGAGGCTTCAGCCTCCCTAAAAATGTCTTTAGCCCCCCTAAATAATTTCATTGCATGATTTAAAAAAAAGTATTATTTATTTTTCCTGTACTTTTGCTAATATATTGCATCAAATTCAATGTAATGTGGCCATTTTAAATTATATTTCGATAACCTGCCATCATTGTGATGTTAAATCTCCCAGGTTTCCTGAACGCAACAGGTGTTGCGTT
>NW_017805281.1:1447318-1462053 GCF_001891065.2 Hippocampus comes | reverse complement strand
TATCTCCAGTAACAGCAGAAACTGCACTGTAACAAGTGTTCACTTTTGGATAAATTAAGGTGGTGCTTAATAAAAATTCAGCAACATTTTATTATTAAATACCTAAATAATCATTACACCAACTCTTTGAGGCAACACCTATTGAGATTTTGGCCTATATAAAATAAATAAATAAATATAAAATAAATAAATTTATTTATTTGATAGGAATCAGGCTAAAGACGCACAGAGAGTGAGCCTTGGGGGAGCTCTGCAGGACAGGTGAGTCTATCAGATCTCAAGGCTAATTTTACTTGCAAGGCTGTTCCCAAAATGCAATCGGAGCTTACAGTAAGTATTGAGCAGCAAACTTGTGTTTTTCCAAAGTGATGAAGCTTTTGCATCTCATTGTACTAACTTAAATTGCATATCACGGCAGACATCTCAAAATACATAGTCTTCTGGGGGCTAAGCATATATTAATACATTTTGGTAGAGAGGAATATAGGCCTACTGTCATATAGGTTATGTTATCGGGCATCCTTCTAATTCCCTTGAACAACCAAGATTGAACTTTTGAACTCTTTATAATTTCTATTATCTAGTCCAGTTAAAGTCCAGGGGAGGAAGCCCCATCATAGTAAAGAGGATACTAATGTGATGTGTGTAGTTCTTCATAGCCTCTTCATTTTGCTCTCAAAGTGCATGGAATTGATGGATTTTTAACAGAATGTAGAGAAAAATTCTCCCGGGGGGCATGCCCCCGGACCCCCCTAAAGGGGCTGTGTTCCCCTTGGGGCTAAGCCCTCCTTGTTCTTGAAACCTAGTGACACCCCTGATTAGGAGTCTTTATATTGGACAATTTAGCAAAATTATTGGATGAACATAAGTTCAGATTTACTACATAAAACGTGTCCATGACTTCCGAGTCTTTGTCACAACCTCAGGAAACACTTTGGACATTCTCATCTTCACCATCACCATGTGGCTAACAACACGCAAACCTTGTGTGTGGATCTTAGTCACACCCCACACTGACATTAGATTCCATGTGAGACATGATGTTAGCATTAGCATTGTGTGCTAACCAATTTGGACACTTTAGTCTTCATTTAACAACGAAGCACAACCTTTTAGATGACTAATATGAACAACCATGAAGAACAATGATGAAAGAAAGATAAACTACATATTCATATGACTTGTACAAGTGTCATGGTGGTGTTAATACACCGAAAACCATTTTTAGAAGGGGAAATGTTCATTTCTATTCTTCAACATAAAAGTGAACTAGATGTTTGCACTTGAAATATTCCAACGTGATGCGTGTCTCAACCCATCACCTGCCGTCGGAATGCTAACTTTAGCATAGCGGCAAAGAGCTTCCTACAGGCTGCACCCAGTCCCCATGCACACCCACTCATCCCGACTGGACTGAAGAGGGGAAACACAGACAAGAGAGTTCAACTCCTTAAAAGGAAAAGAAATCACAGAGTGACTCTTAAATCCACAAACCTTAACTGCTCAACAAAATGTCCAAACAATCCATTCTCATTATCGTTCGGTAATCCTCACAGAACATACAATGTAAACCTCTATTAGTCATACTGACTTGACCTTATATACAGTATATTTAATTTTAATGTATCATATTCATTCACAAGTATGAAGACTACTATTACAGGTTACTTATAAGTACTTGCATACTTTAATCAGCGCTACATGCATTTCAAAGACTTTTTGTGCATTTCAATTGTTTTGTCTTCGTGGATATACATTTACATCTACTATAAAAATCAGCTAATGAGCCTGATCAACTTTACCTGTATACCGGTTAGCTAGTATTAACTACTTTAAATACATTTAGCTTGTTTAAACTCCCTTTCATCTTTTCCAATTTGAACTATTTTATTTCCTCCTTGTTCGTGTGTCAAACACATGCCCTCCCCACCTCCCCATCGCTAGTCTCTACCTATCACATTAATAAACAGTCAGACGGTCGAAAGTACTTCATTTAAAATTCGTTGTGTACTTGGATGGAGAAGTTGAGCCGGAATGTTTGCATTTTGTGAGACTGAGGTTGGAAATATTTCCCCAAAGAACCGCCGAAGCGCAACATGAATGTGGAGGGTAGCCAGAAACTTCACCAAGGGAAAACAAGAGGTGGGAAAACAAGAAAAGTCATATATGGAGGCCCGAGTTTCAGAAACCTAAGAAATTCTTGCCATGTACAGTATTGTGTACACTGTACAGTAAGTACATGGATAAAATTCTTCAATCATCTCGAAATATACTTAAAGTTCGCCCCGAAGCGGCCAACCAGCAGCAGTGCAGCCCCGACGTACTCACCCGCGAAACATTTTACGATTGGCTGTGCTGTCGGCTTCGGCGAAGACAGATTCTGTCGCGATTGGTGTACAGCTGGAAGGACAGTGAGACCTGCTTGTGATTGGTGGGCATCAGCCAAATGTAGGATGTGATTGGTTAAAAGTGCTGCGAGGCGTGTGGGGGGGGGGTGCATCTGAGTTAGCGCTGCGCGGCTGAAACCCGGCGAGCGAGCGAGCACGTTGTCAAAGTGCTTCTCTTTCACTCATCTAAAAGAATACTTTTTGTACAAAAGCAACTAAAGCCTGAGACAATCGACCTCTGGTGAGTAACACCTTGGATTGGGGCGCGCGTAAGTGCTTAAAGTTGCCATATTGCGATTCCTCCGCATCGGTTTAGTTAATTGGGTCGTTGAGGAGGGCGCCGTCTATGTCCTGGAAAGCGAAAGCTATACGTTAGCAACTGATAGCTTAAAAGCGTCATTTTCAACAAATGACGGCATTTCCTATAGCGGCGAGACACTTCCCACAATAAGCGCGTTTACGATCCATTAGCATGCTTTTTGTAGATGTCTTTGTCGGAGAATTAGCCAGCATCCCTGTGCTTGTTCCCTGCCATGCTGCGCGCTTTCGTTTTCGCTCCAGGCCGCTGCCTGAATTTCTCATCGTTTTTCTTGATTAATTTGACTTATTGAGGAATATATACCCCCCAATGTTCCTCGCACTTCTCCGAATAGTTCACCTGGTCTTGACTCTTGTCGTTGACCAGTTCCTCAAGTTGCAACAGTGACTCGAAACTCGACTTGGCACGTGCTAGCCGGCGTCGCCGAGCCTCGAGGCCCCACGGAAAAGTTCGACAATCTTCACATAAGTCGGGTTCGCAAAGCCCTCCTTCGCCACTATAACCAGTGAGTTGGCCAATTCGTAGTGTGGTTTAAGTGAAATGTGCAGGGAGTGTTAACAATCCCTTACGAAGTGCTCTCGATTAGCGTTGGTCGACGCTTACATTTCAAATCAGTTACGGTGATTGATCTTAGCGATGGTCACTGGATAAAAGTAGTGATCGGGGAGTCAGGAATGAGGACTGCGTTCATAGTCATTCATCATTGTCTATACCGTAATCATTACAGAGGGACCTTGGTAGGTCCTAAAGTTCAAAGTATTAATTAAATCTCTTTAACAATCTGGTTTTGTGTCGTCCAGCGAGTACCGAAGAAGAAGAAATGGTGATGGAGAAGCCAAGTGCCCAGCTGGTCGGGCGAGAGTTTGTCCGACAGTACTACACACTCCTCAACCAGGCGCCCGACTACCTGCACAGGTACGCTCACCTTAGATGTGCAAGTGCGTCCACCCGCCAGCATTTTCACATCTTTTGTGTGTGTGTGTGTGTGTGTGTGGGCATAGGTTCTATGGCAAGAACTCGTCGTACGTCCACGGCGGGCTGGACACGAGTGGAAAGCCTCTGGAGGCCGTCTACGGGCAGTCGGTGGGTCGCGCGCCTGCTGCACGACACTTGCTACGCAGCCATTTCAACACTATTCCTACGCAGCACTTTTCCGCTATAATTGCTGCATAATATTTCATATCTGACCTATGCAATATATACACTCCAAGAAAAGCTACATAACTCTTCCTAGCCAATAATGTTGCACAAAACTTCCCACATAATTGCTATGCAACATGTCCCACACAACGAATCATAGACTTGTTGTTACACGTCCTTGCACAACCTTCGCTGCACAACAATTTTTACATAACACTTCTTACACCAAGCTTGTTACACATTTGCTCCACAACACTCGCGAGGCAACAGACAGCACTTTCTACATACCGGTTGTTACACAAAGCTTGCACGTCAATTGCTCTGTAACACTTCCGCCACAATGCCTCTGAAACAACAATTGCTGCGCAACAGTCGCCACGCGACACTTTCGACCCCAATGCTCATTACACAGCAAACTCTACAGGATACTTGCCACGCCACGATCCCGACAATTGTCACACAAAGCTCACCACGCAACAATTGCTACGTAACACCTTCGCAAACAATTGTTACAACACCTGCGACGTAGCATTGCCACGGAACACTTGCGACACAACAACCGCTACGTAACACCACACATGCTACACGACGATCCTGACACAATTGTCACACAACACTTCCCACTTGACGAATACCACACCAAGCTTGCTACACAACAAATACCTACACAATTACAAGTTTATCCAAATGTGTCAATGTATGTGCTTGGGGTAGGCAATATGGACTTTTTAACCCCCCCACCCCCAAAGTAACGATAATTGGACGATATTGTACGAAACGCTGCATATCTGAAATCTGGATTGACAGCATTTGGGAGCGTCAGCGCTCGATTATATTTTAAATTGTGTCACACATTTTTAAAACATTGTGCGGTGACATTCTTGCAATGTATGTCGGTGAAGAATCTCAAATTATGTGCAGGCCATATAAAGTGTTTTCATTTTACTGATTTTTGCAAATATTTGTCATTTAAATGTCACTATTACCCCATAATAACAGATCGACCACTGCCAACTACGACAGCACTCGGAATCAGATAAGGCGTGCCACTAGATTTTGGATGAACATTTCTGACCGTTTATTTCATCCAGTTTTTAATGAGGGACATCCGCAAAGTTTGATGTGTGGTACGCCGCCACTACAGCAGTCCAGAGTGAAAAAAAAAAAACATTTGTTGTATTGCGGTTTGTCCCACTTACTTCACGTTGGAATATGCCATTTGTGGACAGTTCTTAAGTCAGAGGGTAAGAGAAATTCAGCTGTTCGCGCCATCATTGCATCTATTATTTCAAGTGACAACAAATGCAGCCGTGATCTTCTGACCGTTTCTGTTCACGTCAACTATTTTCTTCTGCCGTTCATTTATTTCGCGTGTAATTCCACTTGATTGCAACACATTTATTTTGTTGGACACCTAATTTGAAAGAAAGGCGGAAATAGGAAGTAACTGTGGACAGCCAAGATGACTGAATATCAAATCCTGTGCAATCTGCTTTTTACACTTACAGAAAATGACAACTGTCGGTTCATTTTATGATGAGCGTCTAGCGGCGTGATATTCATTGTCAGATTATAAATTTGGTAGTTTGAAAAAAAAAAGGGTGCTATAAAAATGTATCGAGGGAGTATTTATAGAAGGCGTTCCGATATTGTGTATTTCACTTTTTGTGGGCGTTGTCTGGTATGTAACCACCGCCCACGCTGGAGGACGGGAGATCACCATCCGCGTAAACTACGTCGCGAGCTTGGTCCATGAACAAATTAAACCCGGAAGTCAAGCTACAGCTCGTCTTCCCCCGCAACAGTTGATGTGCCACAAATAAGCTTTTCAACACCCGTGTATTTGCGTGTATTTGTGCGTTTGCAGGACATCCACAAGCGCGTGATGGCGCTGAGCTTCCGCGACTGCCACACCAAGATCCGTCACGTGGACGCGCACGCCACCCTGAACGAGGGCGTCGTGGTCCAGGTCATGGGGGAGCTCTCCAACAACATGCAGCCCATGAGGAAGTTCATGCAGACCTTCGTGCTCGCTCCGGAGGTAACACCCGACGCTGCCGAAAGGCTCCCCACCCTTTTTATGGTCGTCAGTCCGTGAATCATCAACAATTGTTGTTTGTGCGTTTTCTGCTCTGTCAATTTGAAATATTTTATTCGTAACGGGCTGGCAATCTTTTTTAAAAAAAATATAATTGAGTAATTAATCTGGGGAAAAAAATGACATATTAAGAGGATGCTTACATCAATCGTTAGTTGCAGGCTTCGGCGCTCCACCTTGTTCATTTGATGGTTTGTGTGGCCCCGAATAAGATGCTAACGTTGTCGTGTTCCTCCCAAAGGGTACGGTGGCCAACAAGTTTTACGTGCACAACGATGTCTTTCGCTACCAGGATGAAGTCTTTGCGGATTCGGACTCGGAACCACCTGAAGGTTAGGAAGGCGATATTCTGATAACAATAGCAAATTTGAAAAAAAAAAAAAGCGCTGAAGTGTGCGTGTGTGCACATCTAGAGTCCGAGGACGAGGTGGAGGAGCTCGAGGAGCGCGTTCCCTCTCCGGACGCCCTGGCCGAAGAGTCCGTCCCTGCTTTCTACCAACCTGCGTCCATGTAAGCACACACGAAAAAAACTTAACACGACACACTGGCTGTGTTGAGAGGCTGTTGAGAATCCCAAAATGTCCGCTGAACATCTTTTTGAAGCGAACCGAATCCAATCACGACCTTATATTTTAACTCATTCACGACCAAAGACGTTTTTAAACGTCTTTTCAGACTTGGTCCAGAATTGGCTGGTACTGAATGAGTTGAAGTCGTTGCATCCTTGCATTGTATCGCCTCCCCCCCGTGTATCGACATACACGACATAGTCGTTGGTTATGTGAGATGCATACCAGATATAAAACGGTTTGACGTTGCATAATAATAAACATGACCGATTGCAGCCGTACCACATCAAATTGCAAACTCATGGAGTCAAACCAAATTGAATCGTTCCATCCCTGAATCGTATTCTACGCCGTATCGTGTTGAATTTTTGTTTGTGGAGAGATGCACACCCTGAAGAGTAATCGATTAATCTGGTGACATTTTAAAAAATGTATATAGTTCATTCCATCCGCGCTTATGTTATATTTGAAGAGATCCAATCAAAGCGATGTCACGTGCGGCACCCTTATTTATTTATTTATGAGTCGATCCATGAATCATAATTGCCACAGGAAATTGTCCACAAGCTCCACAAAACGGTTTGCTTTCATGGAGGATGACAGAAATCAGACAATCATTTCTGCTGAGAGGCTCAAGTCAGGATTTGAGCAATTTGAAGTGAAATGATGGCTTCATTCATATTCATCGCAATGAGTCACTCCACATTTCAACAGCATTAAAAAAAAAAAAAAAGCCCACCTCACGAAATTGCGAGGAACTCCCAACCCAGCCTCCGGTACGCAACACAGGACGCCGTGACACTTTGGTTTTTGTTTAGTACGGAAGCATTACACCCCGCCGATGAGGAGGAAGCGGCGGCAGCGGCGAGCCCAGAGCCGGAACCCCAAGCGGAGAAGGAAGCCGAGGTCGTTGACACGGCGGAGCTGAAGGACGTCGCGGGCGCCACCCCCGAGACGCAAAGTGAAGCGCGTGCGCAATCGGGCAGCGAGCAGGCAGACAAGAACGCCGATGCCACGGCGGAACCCGCCGAAACGGCGCCCGCCGCGCCGGAGGAAAACCGGGTCCGTGGCTGCTTTCTCCACACTCACTCAATGCTAACAACATGCTAACGTCACACCTGTTTTTGTTTGCAGCCCTTCTCGTGGGCGTCGGTGACCAGTAAGAACCTGCCGCCCAGCGGGGCCGTCCCCGTGTCGGGCATCCCGCCACACGTCGTCAAAGCCGCCCCCGCCGCCCCGGTAGGTCACGCCCGAGACCGCTGCTGCCTAAACTATTTGATGCTCTGCATCCCCGCATTTAGATTTAGCGGTCCACCACAAATGCTAAAAATTAGCAAGTGACATTCAGTCATGCGTTTTTGCTTTCAATTGATGACAACAAAATTATTATTTTTTTGCTATTACCGGTCATTATCTGATTGTTGTTTATTTGGTAGTTTTTAGCAACCCCACCAAAACCATCCATCCATCCATTTTGTGATCGGCTTATCCTCACAAGGGTCGCGGGGCGTGCTGGCTGTCTTCGGGCAGTAGGCGGGGGACACCCTGAACCGGTTGCCAGCCAATCGCAGGGCACACGCCCTCACACTTGCACCATTAACCTGACACATGTTTTTGGAATGTGGGAGGAAACCAGAATACCCGGAGAAAACCCACGCAGGCATGGGCAGAACATGCAAACACAACAGACCGAATCATGTTCTCATTGATTTTTGACTAGTCAATTAATTCGGACACTAACATCATTATCAGGACGAATCCACTCTCTTCTTGGCCGCAGGTGCGCGTTGACGTCAAGTCAGAGACTCAATCAGCGTCACAGAGACCTCCACAGCGGGACCCCCGACCGCGAGAGCAACGACCGGGTGCCCCTCCCCCCGCGCACAGAGGACCACGCCCGAGTATGCCCCAAACTGGAAGTGATGTTGTCAACAGCAGACTGCACTGTGCCAACTTTTTTTTTTTTTTTTTGCTTTCAGTTCGTGAGGGCGAGCAAGGTGAAGTGGAAGTCCGACGGATGGTGCGTTACCCCGACGCCCATCAGCTGTTTGTGGGGAACGTACCGCACGCCGTAGACAAGAGCGAACTCAAGGAGTTCTTTGAGCGTAAGTCATGTGACCACGCCTCGGTCCTGATTGAGGCATCGTTTCGTCTGCGTTGGCGCACATCGTGCACGACTCTCAAAAAGCTGCGAATAGAAAATGCACTTTAATCTGGACTGGTCCACTTTAAAATTTGACCTTGTGTGGACTTTTGAATGCACGACTCAGAAAAATACAAGAGTTCGCAGTCTGCGATTTTGGGGAGTGGCAACAGTGCATCATTGTTGGGGGGGGGGGGTCAAACTAATGTTTAAATGCATCTGAATATGGATACAATTATGGTGAGACATACGACACGATGTAAGTGATGACGTCACATGAGACTAAAGATGTCTTGGTGCGTGTGTGTGTGTTGGTGGCCCACAGAGTACGGGACGGTTCTGGAATTGCGGATCAACAGTGGTGGCAAACTTCCCAACTTCGGCTTTGTGGTGTTTGACGACTCGGATCCGGTCCAGAAGATCCTGGGCAGTCGGGTGAGTTAGTCCTGCCCGCCCGTCCGTCCCTTCACAACGACCCACTTCATCCACTTTCGTGGTTTTGGTGTTAATATGTTGATGTTAAAATGTTCAACATTTAAAATGTTCTATTGAAATCTCTTTGTGTTGATGTTGCTCGTCTCGTCTTCAGCCCATCAAGCTTCGCGGCGAAGTGCGTCTCAACGTGGAGGAGAAGAAGACGCGTTCGGCCCGGGAAGGCGAGCGGCGGGACGTGCGGCCTCGGGGGCCGGGAGGACTCGGAGGTCCTCGTGAGCGCATTGGTGGTGGCCCTCCCAGGGGCCCGCCCGGCGTGGCCCGCGGGGGAGCCGCCCAGAAGCCCAGCTTCGGTTCCGGCCGCGGCGCGCCCCCCAGTGAGGGGCGCTACTCAGCGCAGCGCCCATGAGGCGGGAGGCTGCGACGTCTTGACGATTGGACTTGACCAAATTGACAGTGAAGCGTCCTTCATGTCTTTGGATTTCAGTTTAGTTTGCAGATTTTGGTCGCGTCACTGTCCCGCCCTCCCGGATGTGTCCTGTCTTGTGTGTGTGTGTGTGTATTTTTTATTTTTTTTTCCCCCACCTCTGCCCCTTTTCCCCTCCAAAGCGGACTGGAAGTGGGAAGTGGACTTGAATCTCCCGCCTGTTCTGTTCCTTAAAGGAACGCTCTTTTTAGCGAGCTTGGCGCATCCAGCTAAGCCCGCCCTCCACGCAACTAAATTAAAGTCGGTTTCTCTTTTAAAAACCTGCATGTCTGTGCTCTCTTCTTTTTCCCCCATGATGTCATCACCACTCCCTCACCTCACTCAGGCTAATTCACTTACATGAAGTCCCAAATTTGTGTTTCATGGACTTAAATAGTTCTGACTATGTCCACTATCTAAAAGTCTATTTTTACTGGTGAATACTGAAGAACAGAAAAGGGAAAGCACTTTTTTTTTGCTCTTGGTGAAAGAAGTCACAGCTTTCCTCAGAAGGCCATCATGACTGTGATATCAAATCAACGTTTCATTACCTCTGTATGTACAATAATCGATTAACCATAAACGAAATAAGTCAAGGACATTTGAGATTACAGCCCGACGCCAGCGACATGGTGAATGAATCCCAACACGAACCAAGGTTTGCTCCTTTCCAACAAAAGCAGCACAGCAACTCGCCACCAGGGGGCGACGATGTATCGCAAACAAAAAGACCGCTTTAATTGCGGCGTCATAAACGCGGAGGTCGGATGGAACGGCGTCTTAAAACACGTCGCTCGACTTTTACGTGACTGACGGGCACACGACTGCTATTTGAAGCTTTTCACCTGCCTCACTGCTACGCTTGGAAGAAGGTAAACAACACCGAAAGTGAAATCGGCGCGCAAGTGTGACGTCATCGCGGAGGGCAAACTACAACGACGCATCACTGCATTTTAGCACAATCACATACGATCACATAGCATCACCTCATATCAATGTAAGATCACGTATTTGTCAACATTAATCATCACTAGGGATAATCCTAAAACGTTTTTTTTCTTCCCAATGAAGACACTCGCAAACATCAGCTCTCTCTTATTTTGGAAAACTGGTCAGAATTTTCTGCTGATGTTCATGACTTGTTACAGACCAAACCAGTAACTGAATCATAAACTTTGTGCATTTTCTGCACTGTTAATTTGAAATTATGTCCTGTTTTGTAATAAAAAGATGGAAATTGAAAGCAATGTTTTCCTCAATTAATGATCATTTAAAAAAAAACTGATGAATCCATTATTAAAATAGTCACGTGCAGTACTAACAATGAATCATACTGAACTATTAAGTACGCACAAAGTTTCAATAGTAGTACCGAAATACGCAAGCGTTTTGCTGCCGCACTAGAACAAGAAACAGCTTTTAACCACGTGATACATTTTGCATTAAAATGTCAGAAGTTGACATCCGCATTTGTTCAAATAAAACGAATCAATTCCTTCCAGTCCAGGCCACTGGCAGAGCCCATTGTAGGGATGTGCGTTTGTGCGTCTTTTGAAATCTTTATTCTTTTGGGAAACACTTATTTTTCAACAATATTATAGAGAAGCAGCAGTTAAGTGTGATTCATAATGCGCACGCGCGTACACACAGGTGCCAGTCATCTACATTAGTGTCAGTCATCCTAACTGTTTTCTCGTTTTGCCGAATGCTCAGTCAAATCGATATCCTGAAACTTAATACATTACAGTGTGAAATTAATCACATTAAAAGTGCAATTTTTCACAAGATAACACGATTTTTAACTTTACCGACCCCCTGTTGTTTCCAGACACCGATTTCAATCAGTGCAACCAAATAATCCAACTTGATTTGCATTTCAATTTCCAAAATCCATCATCCACATTCACAGTTGTTATTTTTTTTCTTACCAGTTGCATCTTGCGATTCGTCCGTTGTTCAGCGTTGCAGTCCAGACTTTTGTTGTTGTTTATTTGCTTCCAGGAGCTCCATCCAAACATTTCAACTTTCTTGCCATACTTCTCCAGTGGGCGCGCCCCTCTGTCAACACTTTTGTGTGTAATCGCCCCCAACCGGTCTGGAGTGCATCCTGTCAATGATTTGCGAGAGACAATTTACAGAGCTCCTGGTCACGTGGGGCATTATGTGGAAGGGACTCTCGTTGGCGACCAACTTTTCCTTTAGATCTATTGGACCATTTCAACCGCTGAAAAGTTCTTTTTTTGTTGTTTTGTTTTTGTATAGCACCATGGAGAATGCATACCATCGCCACATCTTCAAAGAGCACCAGGATATAAATGTCAATCAAGAAATCATACATCACAGCATCAAGTTTTATTTGCAGTTTTTAATTTTTTTTTTTGTTTGTTTTTGACATGACACAGATTTTCTCGCGACCGGTCGCCGACATTGTTCAAAATTATGTTGATAAAAGGTCATTAATAGAATAATTAGTAGGACATATTTCAATAAATAGAATATATATGTATATATATATACAGATACAGCAGAAATGCTACATTCTTTTTTTTCCTTCAAATTGCTTCACAGTTTTTTTTTTGTTGTTGTGTGCAAGCAAAAAAAGCAAAAAATCTGCCAATCTCATTGTCTTCATATTCATGCAAAATATTCTTAAATTTTGGAAAATTATAGTGATTTGCACCATTTTTTTTTTAACTTAATTTTTTTCCCCGTTCTGCTCGGACAAAACACGCCAGCGCTGGCTGGCGAAAGCAAAAGGGCTGCACAAAAAAAAGTGCCACCGCAGAAGCTGGAAAAGCCAAAGAAAGTAAAAGAGAAGAGTAAGGCCATTCCGACGTGTGCAAAAAGAATCAGCAAGAATCCAGAATCATTTGTCTCAGCCGTCCATCAAATGCAACAAATCAAACATGCTACTTGAAAAGACCCAAGCCCCCAACCCCCAAGTATAATACCTCAGAACTCCTCCTAACTGTGAAGTGAGAAAGTCACATGACCTCACGCCAATACGACTTTGAACCAGCGCTCCTTTGGAAGCACAAAAATGTTTACAGGTATGAGGTTGGGGTGACCAAAACAGGCACGACCCTCCCAGCATTTACATCAGCAACCCACTAAAATTATCCCCCCCCCCCGCCCAAAAAAAAATGGCTGGATTAAAATGTTTGATTTTATTAATTCACTCATCTAATTAAATAGTTTGACTTATTGTAAACAAATCAAAATTCATCCAATAGTTGAATTCATATTTTGTAAATAATAAAAAAATTCAAAATAAATCATTTTACATAAACACAAAAAAATGCATATTTTATAAGATTGGTTAATTCTTTTTATTGTATATATTATTTCTAACAAAAAATGATCATGATGAAGAAACGCAATAAAATTTAGAAATAAAAAAAAGAATGAAATAAATATAAAAAACAAACATTTGAATAAATTATTCAAATAAATGTTTGAGTCATCTCATTAAATAATTTGTCAATGGATTTGTAAGTAAAATTTGAAAAACTGTACAAAATAAATCATTTTACATAAATACAAAAAAGTAAATGCGTATTTTATTAAAGAACTGGTTCATACTTTATATGATGATATTTTGAACAAAATAATGGAATTTGTCCACACACACACACACACACACACACACACACACACACACACACACACACACACACACACGCACGCACGCACGCTAAAGATGGACCAAATGTTTCCCCACCCCTCCCGTTCACAGGTCCTAGTTTGTTTTCCTGCCTGCTAGCTAGATAGCAGCAGCAGCTATGGCACAAACTGTCATAATTAACACATTATTTCAACATCATCAAAAATTATAACCAGGTGGCACTGATGTGCTGTTCATATGGAAACAAGCAGCAGGAATTGTGATGCTGACAAGAACAAAAACAACAACAACAAAAAAAACATTTTCTCCATTTTAGGATGGAGAAAATAAAAAGCTAAACAGCTCAACCTTTTTTTTTAATCGTGTTTATGGAATGACTTCAATATGTGTAAAAATCAGAATGATTTGTAGATGATCAATAGCAGCTGCTGATGAAGCTAAGCTAGCTGTTAGCCAACTTGCAAAGACATCGATCCCAGATTTATTTTCATTGTTTTACCACCAAATCAAATGCAAATAAGGGATTTGCTACTGACACACAATTGTCAGTAGCAGGTTGACAAAGAAAAGTTTGAACGGAAGCTCAAAGAAAAGATGCTACTAGCTACCTAGCATCATTCAGTAAAACCGCCTATACCAAATTGTGAACAACACATAAAACGCGTAGAATGACTTGAACGTTAAAAAGAGCAGCTGCTGATGAGGCTAGCACAGAAGCTGTTTGAAACGCTAGCTGTTTGTTGGCCGATTAGCATTAGCATTTGTCTAGCCAGTTTCAAAAGTCTGATTCTTTTCATACCTTCCAGTAAACTCGAACACAACTATCGTCAATATTCAAGTTGACATTTTGCAAGTTACTGCTGCCCCCCTGCTGGTCTGGAGTTTCATGGATAAACAGTTGCCAGAAAAGAAGAAAAAAAGCAAATCATGTCACAACTTCTCCATTTTGTCACCAAGTTCGGTTCACTTGCCCAAATGAAATGATTAGTGTTCTCGCTTGGTGTCACACGATGGATAAGCGGCGTATGATTGGCGGGCGATGGCGACATCATTTGCATACAGAGCGCTTTGCATAGAGAAGCCAAGTGAGGATCAAGTTCAGGAAGCACGAATCACACCAGTCGGTTTGGCACATCCCCTCCCCCCGCACCCTCCAAAAACAAGCCTTATATTAGAAAAATAAAAATAGTAATAAAATCATTTTATACACACACAAATAACTAAAAATAATCAATCTCTTTCAATATATATTAAAGGGGAGAAAAAAAATCAGTATAAAAAATAAAGAAATAAAATAAAAATAATAAAATTACAAGAGAATGTTCATCATTATAAATCATGATAAAAAAATGAAATAAATAAACAAAAAGTAATAAGAAAATATACAATAATACAATAGAAAGAATCAACCATTAAAAACACAAAAACAAGAAAGAAAAAAATAAAATAAAAATCATAAATCATAAGAATAACATTGAGGAAAAAAACATTTTTGTTCAGATAATGACTTATCAGCACAGCACGTATGTGAATGTACTTTTTGTGAATCGTTGCTG
>NW_017805281.1:1439038-1447285 GCF_001891065.2 Hippocampus comes | reverse complement strand
GGGGGGGGGGCTTTGTGAAGGTGTTAGCGTGCTAGCATATTAGCAACAAAACAAAAAGTTCATAAATATACTGGTCGTGTCCCATCAGGGGGAGGAGCTTGAGTTTGTGATGCTTGTACGGTGGCCCCACCCCCTCTACACATGTGACTCCACCTATAAGATTCAGTAGGCGTGGCCTCTTCTGCTCAATAGATTTTTTTTTCTAGTTCTTTTGTCATGCAGCCATTCACTTCCTGTCTGGAGGAAGAGAAGGAGAAAAGGGAGGATGAAGAGGAGGAGTTGACTCGATGTCTGTTGTGCACGATCTTGAAGAGGAGATACTGAAGGAGGAAGAAATGAAGAGGGAGGCAGAGAAGATGACAAGGATGTGTCGAAGGAAGAGGCGGATGAAGCGGTGGGAAAAAGGAAGAGCAACTGCTGAAGAAGAAGAGGCAGGATGAAAAAAAGGATGAGGACAAAGAAGGTGGAGAAGCACGATAGCGATGAAGAGGAGCAAGAGAAGAAGGTCGCGGTTGCGTTCATTGTTTGTGTATGTCTTCGCTCCGAATGATCTTGTAGATGATCCAGTAGAAGATGTTGAAGATGAGGAAGACGAGGGGGAAGGCCACGCGCGACACCGTGTCGATGCGTTTGGCGCGGCTGATGAAAAGTTTCTTCATTTCCTCGATGCTCTTCTCGGGCACCGCCCCCACCGCGTGCCCCGCCCCTCCTCCCGGCGCATTGTTGTTGTTGCCTTTGATGGCCGCCATGCCGTCCTTCTGCAGGCACGCTGGGCCCACGCCGTAACCCGAACCTGGGAAGCTGAAGCGACCGTCGCCGCCGCCGTCATCCTCCTGCAACCACATCACACACACACACACACACACACACACACGTGAGCCATCCACGCATACGTCCCAACGATCCTCGGAGCTGAGTTGTCTGAGACTTGATGCCCATTGGAAGAGTCACCCATGGCAAACAGGTCCTCAGTGAAGGACAGCTCAAAAGACTTCCCGTGGTGATTAAAAACCAAAGGACAGCGTTTTTTTTTTTTTTGGGCTCAGGGGCCAGTCAACTTCGGATGGGTTCAACTCTCTTCCACTCTGGAGTTAGCCACCATCAGAGGTACCAGCTCAGCAGCTGTACATTGGGAGGGAGGGGGGGCATTGAGTCAGAGTGGACTATGTTGCCCGCCTCCATTGCTGAGGCGGTCGACTGGAGCCGTGGCCGTAAAAGTGGGCGGTGCCTGTCGTGGCGGACAACCCCAAAACGCGTCAGTGGACACCAGCAGCCAGGTATGCCGATAAGCTGAAGAAGGAGCACTTTGGCGATAGGTGATGGTTCCCGGCTAGGCAAGAAGGATGCGGCTTTTGCGATTTCCGAGATAAGAACTCTGTGGGCGGAGTTCGGTGGGGCTACGGAGAAAGGCTTTGAGACAGTTTTGAGGAAATTCCAGTTCACCATGCGTCATTTCTGGAAGCGATGCACAAACTGTGTATCATGGGGATGGGTTCCTGCTGACTTCGAACGGGACGTTGTGAGCCGGTGGGGAGAAGACTTCCCACATTCCACTGAGGAAGCAGGTAACCTCTCGGACAGTATCCCTTAGAACTAAGGTCACCAAGGTGGTGAAAATGCTCCTCGGTGGCAGGGCCCTGGGGGCGAGAGAGCTCCGCCAGGAAATCCTAAAAGCTCTGGATGTCGTGGCGCTGAAACACCGCTGCAACATCGCACGGACAGCGAGGACAGTCCCCTTTTTAACCCTTTCAGGGACAACGGTTACTACAGTGGACAGCCTACCATGTAATTACAAGCTTGAACTTTTCAGTCCACCAATAAAAGCACGTCATGAATGAGCCGCCTCACCTTCCTTGCCTCTCCCCATCACTCATATTTAAACCACAACAAATAACATGGAGATGCACACCGGCACACCCTGTGTGTGTTTGTGTGTGTGTGTGTGTGTGTGTGTGTGTGTGTGCGTGCGCATCAGGTAACATGCTCCATTTTTAGCCTTCGTGTCCCAATTCTGTCCTTGACTTCAGGCAACACGATGTATTACACTATTGTTGTATCTCTCTCAGACACACACACACACACACACACACACACACACACACACACACACACACACACACACACACACGTTGCGCACGCACGGACCTCCGTGCGCCCTTGAGCTAAACTATGACAGATGATGGCCGTTCCTGCTTGCCAGGATCAATGGGAGACAAAAGACTGGAGGAAAGGGGAGGTAGAGAAAGAAAAGGAGGACGGGGAGGAAAAAAA
The DNA here is from genome assembly GCF_001891065.2 of Hippocampus comes. Taxonomy (NCBI): domain Eukaryota; kingdom Metazoa; phylum Chordata; class Actinopteri; order Syngnathiformes; family Syngnathidae; genus Hippocampus; species Hippocampus comes. Next base: position 1,445,014 of record NW_017805281.1, on the reverse strand, counting down.
AGAGTCGGAGAAGCCTTGATGGCATCCGAAGTAACTTCCTGGGAACATGAACAGGAAGTGGAATCAACAAAGAGAACGGAACAGGAAGTGGAAGGAAAATATGAAGAGAGCAACAGCGAGTGGATGGAAAGCAAGAGTGAATGAGAGCAGGTGGAATAAAGAGGGAGAATAAGACAAAGCGGAAGAGGCAGAAAATAGAAAGAAACAAAACGGGAAGTCGAATTAAAAACAAGCAAATGTGGAATAAAAGGAGTGAAGGAAAAAGAAGAGGAATGAAAAGATACGAGAGAGCAACAGGAAGTTGATAAACAGGAAATGGAAGTATAACTTTTCGCTCTGGCTTTCCCTCTTGTTTTTTTTTTTAACTTTCTTTCCGGGAAGTTAAGCGTGATCCTCAACGACCAATCAGAGAGCTGCCCTGTATTCCGGCATGCTCATCAATCAAACGTCCCGTGGAGCCACGCGTTGCTGAGCGGCGTCCCTCAGGGCGTTGCGCTCGCCGCCGTCGAGCTTCTCCACCGCCAGCGGGTGGATCGATGGTGGCTAACAAGCCGCCTCCAGTGCCACGCTAATGGCTCCGCCTCTTAATTGGAGCTGACAAGGTCGCGTCATCTCTTTATCGATCGGCGCCCAATCGTCTTCGCTTGAAATGCTAATCAACTCAGACCATTAATAGGGGTCACATTTGAGGTCTTTCAGTTGGACAAAAACATACCTAGTGGGAAATTTTGTCCCGTTTGAAGAACGCTGAATTTTTTGTTTGGTTTCACATGACCACCTTATACAACATTTGTCAAATTATAAACATATCAGGCAGCCAAAAGCAAATGTTTTTCTTCTGAGATTTTAATTCTGGGCATTTGTGTGAAAATTTTTTGTTGGTTTCCTGTTATATTATTATCTTTGGTCAGATTTGAGGAGATTTGGGTGAACAAAAATAGACTTTTTGTTTACGTCTTCTTAAGTATGATCAAAAGAGTTTGTATGGACAAACCAGACATTTTTTTTTTGTTGGTTTCCTCTGTATGACATCACAGCAAGAGCTGTTCACGCTTGACACATTTCTTCACATTTACGGACTTTCAGGCAGACAAAAACATCTTTTTAAATTCATTTATATTCCAAAAGTTAATTTCAAGCCGACATTTTTTGATTGTTTCCTCTGTTTGACATTTATTTTAGTACATTACCTTCACTATTCATCTTTCATTTTAAAATTTAAGGAAGACAAAAACAAAACAAAAAAAAAAAAAAATCCCTTTTTTTTTTTGCCAATGTTTGTCTTCTAGGAACCATCCAAAACATTTGTGTCGACATTTTGTTGGTTTCCTCTGTTACATGACTCGATTTGTCAGAATTTTTTACTTTCTGGTGGACAACATTTTTTTGTCCATATTTGTCTTTCGAAACCCAATTTAATTCCCAATTTAGTGTTTGTTGGAAATGTAGACATTTGTAGCGAAAGTTAAAGAAATGACCTTCATGTGCCGTCGCCGCCGGCGGAAGCGAAGGAGTTCTTTGTGCTGGCGAGCGATGAAGTTGACGGCGGCGTACTCCAGCAGCGCCGAGAAGACGAAGAGCAGACACACAGCCATCCAGATGTCGATGGCCTTCACGTATGACACCTGCCGACGACGGCCCAGAAATGCATTAAAACAAACTCTCTCGGACACAGGTGTCAAAGTCAAGGCCCGGGGGCCATATTCGGCCCCCCCACGTCATTGTATGTGGCCCGCGGGAGCCAATTATTCAAATTTGCACAAATGGCCAAAAATGAGCATAAAATGGCTGCTTCAGAACAAAATAGCAGACTTCCTGCAGCTTGTGTTTAATTGATTGTTTTATGGGTCCATCCATGATAGAGATGCCTACCAAAGTCGATGTTGCTACAGAAAACTGGCTTTGGGGGCAGAAAGTTAAAAAGAAATTCCAGGGGCAAAATGCGACCTCGAAAATGGTTGCTTCAAACCGAAATGGAAGACTATGTTTTCTTATGGCATGCCCTTTTGGGACTTTCTAGTTTTGTGGGCCCTCTCATCAGAGACATTTCTACCAAATTTCACACTCTTATGTGAAACTGTGAAATTTAAGGGGCAAAATTTCTGGGGAATGAGCCCTCAAATGATTGTTTCTAACCAAAATGGCTGACTTTGTGTATCTTTTGGGGGCTTGGCTTCTTGAGACCTTTTTGTGGGTCTACTCATGTCTGCCAATTTTCACTGGGGGCTGAATTTTCAAAGCACGTTGACACCTGCCACTGGGCCCATTAAGGAGTTCTTGAGTTTCAAAAAAAGTCCTTAAAATGTTGATTCATTTGGTTGACAAATAACAACAACAAAAAAAACCCTAAAGTATTTACACAAATGCTGAGTAGTACAAGAAAGCGTCATGTTCGTGTACACAAGAAGCTAACTGTGCTACCTACGCTAACGGCGTTCTGCTCATTGCCTGTGCACTTCCTTCCTTCGCTAATCTCACCTTCATCATGACGTGCAGCGACTGGATGTGCAGCAGTGTGTGTCTGCGCGTGTGTTTGTGTGTGTGTGTGTGAGTGAGTGAGCTACACTCAGGTGTGTGTATGTGTGGGTGTGTGTGTCCGCGAGCGCGCATAAGCTCAGCTGTGCTGTGTGATCATTATTGTGACAGCTGAACTGCAGCGGAATCACGGTTCACTTGTTCAATTTTTAGAGCGCATGAAGCACCTAATGTCCACAAACCGCGCACTTTTGCGTGTGTGTGTGTGTGTGTGTGTGTGTGTGTTTGTGTGTGCACGCGCGTGTACACTCCGTTAGTGAGTGTGTGTTGGGGATTACAGCTTCCCTGGACATAATTATACAATCCTATACTGGGTCACGCAAGCTATGACTGTTTTTCTTTCTTTAATCTGAAAATCCCTCACAGGAAAACATTTAGTTGTCTTTTTTTTAACTTCTCTTTTTTTGTTCATCTTTCCCTTGCACGTGAACATTGGCTGTGTTTGGATACAATGACTCATTCTCGACTCACGAAGCGCTATTTCAAGATTTTTATTTCGTGGACTCTACAGTGGACCTGATAGTTCCACGAAAAAAAAAAATGCCTTTGTCGTGATTATGAGGGAGTCAGGAATGAGTCAGCGATTCGGAATTGTTCGTCACTCGCCTCCTACCTACATACAAGTGTTCGTACCTTAAGTCTGCGCTTACAAATTTAAAGCAAAGAAAAATTTTTGTCTTGAAAAACTCGCGTCAGTTGCATCTCCAGGCACCACTGTCCCCGTTTTATTTCCTATAGTGGACGATATTGTTGACTAAAAATGAGCGACTTTGAAGGCGCTATACAGTGGATAAGCTTGAGTCGCTACACATTTCAACAGCAGTGTAAAATGGCCGACTGACTACAAATACGGGATGCCACCAAGTAGCTCTGAAAAGGCCACTGTTTTTTTTTTTTTTTTTAATTGCGGCTGACCTTGGGCAGGGAGGCCCTGGATCCCGAACTCTGGGTGGTCATGGTGAGCACGGTGGTGATGCCCAGGCCCACTCGGGCAGGGGCAGCGTCCATGTTGATCCAGAAGGACACCCAGGACAGGATGACGATGAGGAGCGACGGGATGTACATCTGGATCAGGTAGTAACCCATCTGACGCTCCAGATGGAAGCGGGCCTCGATGCACGTGAACTTGCCTGAATCACAACGACATCGCAGCAACATCAGGAAAAAAAGAACACCAAAGAAGGACATCCAAAGCTCCCGACAGACATATTCAGGTGCGTCAATTTCACTTGACCGCTCCAGAAACGACCATTTCGTTGCTTCATTTCAGTGTTATGTCAAACTCATCTTACAACACTACCTGAATAAATAAACGAACACCTCGGACGGATGATTTGATTTAAGAAATGAGATTTATTACAACAAACACAGAAAAAGGTCACAGAACCAAAAATTAGTACCGCTGCATACTGGTATTGATTCCCAGGTACTGGTGCAAATGTTTACACTTCAGCTTTTATCGCGCTATGTAATGTTATCGTGAGGAGATTCAATTCACGTATTTTCCGCACTATAAGGTACTTTGGATTATAAGGCGCAACGTCAATGAATGGCCTATTTTAAATCTGTTTCCATATATAGGGCGCACCGCATTATAAGGCGCATAGAATAGAAGCTACACTAGTGGCTGCATTTGCGCTATCCATCCACTAGATGGAGCTACACTAAAGGGAACACAATACAATGCGGCTTTATTTATACAGAGCCTTCACAACCTTTGCAGCTGTAACAAAGCCATGAGAACTGGTCACAAACATGGACATGAAACATAAATATGAATGGCTTTAGAAAACAAATGAAAGACAAAAGTTATGAAGACAATTGATTCAGCAAAAAAGGCACACGAACCTCGCGGGCTCACATCCACAAAATATCTCACAAAATGTCTCCTTCTTCCTCCGTTTAGTCAGTAGTTAACGATGCTTTTGGTATTATCTTCATTTCATAACGGCTGTGCAGAGCTCTCAAAGTAGTTGTCTGTTTTGAGTGTGTGTTGGCGAATGCACCTGTCAATTAGTGTGGGGCAGAACCCTTTTAGGTTATAATCGGTTCCTAATAATCACCACTAGATGGCATAGGAACACTAACAGGGAAATAACAAAATGGGGCCTATAAAGAGACTGTAACTAACACTATATACAAGAGCACACTGTCAGATTTTGGGAAAATTGATTGCATTTAGCTGCGCCTTATAGTGCGGAAAATACGGTATACTGTAAAATGAACTTTCAGCCAGATTAAAGTGCTCTATAAATAGAGTTGGGTTGAGTTGGGTCTGCACCAACTGCGGCGAAAGGAGGACATGAGGAGACTCAATTTGACGGCGGAGGAAGCAGACGAAGAGTCGGAGAAGGTTCAAGTAGGCAGTCAGGAGACGAAGGAGTGGGGAGGCATCTGTGCCGGCTGAAGCGTGAGGTGGAGTTGAGGAGAAAGAAGTTGACGGTGTAGAAAGCAGTCTGCCATCTTTGTCATCTCCGGCAACATCAAAATGCAGGAAGCAAACCACAGCGACAGGAAGTCAAATGGCCGCCGACGGAAAAAACACGGCCGACGCTACACTGGAAAACGTTCATGTCGCACAATCATAACAAATTTCTGCCTCTCAATTCTCTCGACAGTTGACGGAAATGTCCATGAAAAATCCCAGTATCTCAGTCTCTCCATGATGTTTACAAGCAAAAGTTAAAGGGGAACTCCAGGCATTTTTTTTTGTTTTTGTGAGTCTAAACACGGCCTTCACGTTAATTAATACTGCGTTGATAGATTGAAGAATTTTCCTCCATCATTTTACCGCCCTCTGCTGTCGACTGAAACCGACGTCCAAAGTGCCTTCGGGCTCGCATTGCGAACATCACAGCTCACCTCTTCTCTGCGGTTGGTCAAATGATGATGGAAAGGAAATCGCAAGTGTTCCCCTTGTGGGAAATGTGGCCTACAGGTGAGCAGATTGGACTTTCCCAAGACGGCCCATCCTCAACGACGCATTCCGACGGTGCTACAAAATGACTACCACCACAATTCCCAACCCAGCCACATCTCCACACCGCTACGTCAACAAACCCTTACAAATGCGCCACGTAAGATGGCTGACCGGCCATTTCATAAGCACCGTCAATATCTGCAACAACCTTCATATGCCTCAAATATCAAGCGGGGGAGGAAGAAGTAGAGGAGACGGAAAAAAGAGGGTGCCGCGGCTGGATTTATGCGGACGATACACTTGAGAGCTTTTAAGATACGTCCATATTTTCCATCCCAGGACAAGATTGAAATGATTCATCCGTGTGTGTGCGCGTGTGTGTGTGTGTGTGTGTGTGTGTGTGTGTGTGTGTGCGTGTGTGTGTGTGAGAACTTTGTGTGCGCGTGTGTGTGTGTGTGTGTGTGTGTGTGTGTGTGTGTGTGTGTGTGTGTGTGTGTGTGTGTGGGTGTGTGTGTGTGTGG
>NW_017805281.1:1401614-1438116 GCF_001891065.2 Hippocampus comes | reverse complement strand
TTTATGCGGACGATACACTTGAGAGCTTTTAAGATACGTCCATATTTTCCATCCCAGGACAAGATTGAAATGATTCATCCGTGTGTGTGCGCGTGTGTGTGTGTGTGTGTGTGTGTGTGTGTGTGTGTGTGTGTGTGTGTGTGTGTGTGTGTGCGTGTGTGTGTGAGAACTTTAATCAATACTGTCTCGTGGACCGGGACTCACGCGCACACGCACACACAACCACACATGTACACACACATCAGTGTATATGGGATACTATAGATACGGGCAAGAATAAGGTGTGCTACTTAATAAGCTTTTCCAAGTTGTGCTGAGGAGTCCACTGGAATTAACCAAGACCACGGCATTCAAAAAAACAACAAATACCAACACGTTGTCATAACATTTACAGCATTTTTTTTTCCTAGAATTTTTTTCCATCTTTTCCTCAGGATTGGATTTGATTCTTGCATTCTTAGGTACTTCTAGCATTCCTTTGTTCTTTCCTTCTTTTCTGACTTCTTTCCTGCCCACCTTTGCCTTTTTCTTACTTCCTTGCTTCCTTTCTTACCTCAGACGGAAGGTAGATTGTTTCCGAGTCGTGACTGTTCTGACGGTAGACTGTTGTACAGTAAAAGAAGTTCTGACTGTGTTGAAGGTACAGTAGATTGCTGTGCAGTAATGATGTGCCTTGCAAGCAGACAGTTGTCAAGCAGTGGTAGTTGCGACTGTGGTTAAAGGACATTGTTGTTGAGTCAAAGGAAATCAGTGAGTGGTAACGTTGTGATATTGTAAAGATCTTGTAAAGAAGTGAGAACAATATTCTCAAGATATTACAAGGAATTTGTGGCCCGAGGTGCGAAAGACGCATTGCGAGGTCCAGCGATCGCTCCTGATTGTTCCCGTTGTTGTGGTTGTTATTGTTCCTGCGGCGGCGGTGTGCAGGGCAGGCGAGTTGTGCAATGCAGCAGGCGGCGACTTAATTAGTATTTCAAGAGGCTTTTTGTCGCCCACTCTTTGTGTTGCCGGGCGGAATCTCTTCTCTCGCATTCACACCGCAGCTAATAAATCCCAGCCCCTTACACCAAAAAAAACAACAACAGCACACCTTCAATACCGTTTTATCGAGCAACGGGAGTCAGCCAGCAAAACACACACACGTGCGCATATTGAGAGAGAGAGAGAGAGAAGGAGATAAGAAGTAAAGGAAATGGAGAACTGTGTCCTCCTTGACACAAACGCGAAAAGGAGCAACAAGCCACTTTGGCGAGGAGCACATGACAATCAAAGAGGAGCAAAGAGGAATGTGGAGGAACACAAGAGGGGGATGACCGCGTCACAGTCGGCACCATGTTTTATGTAGATTGTTGTCCAGTGGAGGTAGTAATGACTGTAAGTAATGACTGTAAGTAGTTAGATTGTTGTTAAGGGTTTGTGTAATGTCCATTTCTAGTAGAAGTAGTTGTGATTTTGTAGGTAGATTGATTCCCAATAATGGGTGTGGTGACTGTTTTGAAGGTAGATTGTTGTCCAGTAGTGGTAGCAGTGAGAGTGTGGTACATGGGTTGTTGTTCACTTGTGGTAAAAGTGACTGCGTTGCAGCTCGATTGTTGTCCAGCTGTGATAGTCGTGAGTGTATTTAAGGTTGATTGTTGTCCAGTAGTGACAGTGCAGACTGTGTGAAGTAGATTGTTGTCCAGTTGTGGTAGCAGTGACAACGCTGTCGGCGGCCTGTTGTCCAGTAGTGGTCGAAGTAATTGTTGAATGTACTATATATTGTTGTCCGGTAGTGGAAGACGTGATTGTGTTGTAGGTTTATTGTTGTCTTGTAGTGATCGCGTTGTAATTGCGTTGAAGGGGGAATGTTGTACAGTAGTGGTAGTAGTGACTATGTTGTGAATAGATTATTGCCCAGTTGTGGTCATAATGACTTTGTTGAAGGTAGAATGTTGCCCAGTAGTGGTGGAAGTGATTGTGTTGTAGATTTATTGCTGTCCAGTGGTGCTAGTCGTTACTGTGTGGCAGGTAGATTGTTGTGTCGTAGTGGTCGCGGTGCCAAATTGCGTTTTGTTGACTTACCAGTGTTGTAGTGTTTGGTGCAGTATCTGAGGTCTTTTTCCTCCTTGAGGATGAACTGAGGCAGCGTCAGGCCGTCCGCCACCTGCACGGCACCTTTCTCGTCCCACTCAAAGATCAGGTCGTTCATCGTGTAGCCAACTGAACACCCACACAAACACACGCGTACACGTTAGCTGAGCGCCATTTGCACGTATTCATCATATTTTACGACTTGTAGCTGGGTCGATGGGGTCATATGTCCCCTTTTTCTTATTAAGTTTGACAAACGTTGCTCTTGTTGTTATTTAGACGCGACGAGCAAAGGTGGCAGGATGGAAGCGGGACAAAGGATGTGGTCGCTATGGTTACTGAGTGATGTCACGTCTCTGCGACGTTGGCGCCGGGCCGAGGGCGCGTCCGCCGGCCCGCTGCGCCGCTCCTGCTTCCCAGTCGCCTCACGTTTGCGCACACACATCTACGGCACACGCCTTGCTCTGTCCGTGCGTGTGTGTGTGCGCATACCTTATGCGCGTGTACCGATATTTTAAACGTGTGCATCATGTATGTACAGGAATGTGTGTGTGTGTGTGTGTGCATACACTATAAATGCATCTATGCACTGTGTGTGTGCCCATATGCTATAAAAATGTGTGAGTGTGTGTGTATCTGAAGAGTACGTTACAAATGCATCTACGTGTGCACAAAATGTGCGTGTACGTGCATATTAAAAGCACAAGTGTCAGCGTATAACATTTGTGTGTGTACTTTGTATGTGCGTACAGTGTAAAATGCACGCGTGTATACTGTGCGTATGCTTATATTGGAAATGTGCACGTGTGTGTGTGTCTATTATAAACACTCTCTGTGTGCTATTAAAGTGTCTCTTTGCACTGTGTGTGTGCGCGTCTTTGTGCTGTAACTGTGTACCATAAAGTTGTGTGTGTGTGTGTGTGTGTGTGTGTGTGTGTGTGTGTACAATAAACATGTGGGCGTATCTGTATACCGTATTACACTTGCGTGCGTGCATATTCTCTCGAGTGTCTGTATAACGTGTGTGTGTGTGTGTGTTTGTGTGTACTGCATGGATACTATAAACGAGTGTGCTTGTACTACTTGTGCGCGTTTGTATCATCATGTAGATGTACATTATCAATGTGTGCGCGCGCGTGTGTGTTTGTGTGCAAGTGTGTGTGCGTGCGTGCACACTCACAGCTTTCCAGCTGCATAATGCACGTTTGCACATCCATCGGGAAGTTCTTCAGATCCATGGGACAGGCCAGCACCAGTGTTATGTGTAGACACACACACACGCACACGCACGCACGCACGCACGCGCGCGCGCGCACGCACGCACGCACGCACACACACACACACACACACACACACACGTGCGTTGCTCAGAAGATTCTGTTGATCTCGATTAAATATCATGACTGCGTCGCAACAGGAGTTGTTGTTCAATTAATTCAAAACAAACTGCAGTTGCCTCAACTGGTCCCCGTTTGAAATGAAAGAGTTCCTGCGTCTGGCGTAAATGAGGGGCAGCACAGCGCCCTCGTGGTCGGCACGTCTGCCTCCCGCACGAGAGGTTCCAGGTTCCAATGCGGGCTTTGCGTCAGTGCACGAAGAGCGACACGACCGAGCGGGCGATGTGCCGCAGCTCCGCCTGTAATGCGGTTTTTCCGTGGCAGGGGGCAATAAAATCGGGATAATGAAAAGGGAGAATCATAAACTGCCGTTTCTGCTCAAAGCTCAACGGTCGAAGCAGCAGGAGGACATTTTGGATGTCTTGCATCATGTTTTACATCGGCCACGAATGACACCATACTCCTAATGTATAACACTAATAATCAAAAAGGTGCCAATTTTTTTTTTTTTTTGGGCAATACTATGAAAATGAAGTTACGTCTCCCCCCCAAAAGGTTACAATCTTGATAAGAAGAAAGACGTATTTTGTCGGAACAAAAAGTCACAATTGGATGAAAATATATTTTTCACATTTTTACACATTTCACTCCCATTTTCTATATTTTTTTGTCCGATTCAAACCATTCGGTCTCTAGTCTGTTCAGCTTTTTCCCATTCCCCCAAATCTTCACAGTTTGATTGATTGGTACATTTATTTTGTTTTCAAAATAAAAGTCCAAAATGATTATTAAAATTTGCCTCCTGTATTGATGTGACATGAGACAATTGAAAGAATGTCCTTTTAATTAAGGACAAAATTAAAATATAATTTAAATATAATCTTAAATGATTGAAGTATGAGAATGTAAATCGTATTTTTGTTTCACTTTTTTGGTTTGTCGTTTAATGTATCGTATTTAAGGCATAACTGCATCGTGACTTTTCATTTTGGGATTGTTCTTCATGAACGGCCTGACTGCTGGTCGCGAATTCTGCTGCCCATTTTGATGAAATGTAAAACCTCATGCTAGAAACGACTTTTACCCCCCAAAAAATCCATTAACTTGTAAATATTCATTCGTGAAAGAACAAACTCCGAAAGTTGAGTATTTTTTTTTTCTTTCAATTAAGGAGTTTCTTTTCACCCCTATAAAGCCTTCACAAATTCGACTTTCAGACTTGGAACAGTCAGCGGGCGCATTCGGAATGATTCAGTCGTAGGGCCCCTCAAAGTACACCTCTTGGGCCCCTCCTTGTTTTGCGAAGGAGTACGGAAAAGAAACCAAGCGCGGTTTAATCCCACTTCTAAACGGGGCTCGATTGTGCCGCTGTGAAGGGCCCTCGTAGCTTCGTAGCTTCTCCTTCGCCGTCTGCCGGTGGCCGCCATGATGGACGCCGCACGCCGCCGGAATACTAAGAAGCTCCGTAGATTACCAGCGAGGCGAGGCGAGGCAATAAAAGGGAACGGCAGGAAGAGGAGGAGGTGCGACCGAGTCGGCTATAACTCCTGCAGCCTTGAATTGGACGTCAGCGGGACGTGATGAAAAGAAAAGCGGCTCGTCCCGCTCTTGACGCATTGATATAGTTCCGCAGGAACGGCGTCAAGGTCTCTGCCGCGCTGTAAAGTGGAAGTCATCAAGTACGGCCTCAAACTGCATCAAAGTGCCCAAAAAGTCTTTCCTCAAAGCTCATTAACATTCATACGCTTCCTGCCAGCAAGTTCAAAAGATAAAACACACCAGCGAGTCACAAAAACATGACTCATTTTTCCGGAACTAAAATTCAAGCTGACTCATTTGCAACGGGCCATGACGTGAAATCGTCTGAATAGCTCAGCTTTTTTAACCCTTTAATATTTTTAAACTGTTTTGTCTACAAAATTAAATTTGGTTGCTATCAAAAAAAAATCTTTTAAGGTTTTGTCTTTTAAAAGACACTTTAAAGACCAAAATGGCGGCTTCAAGCCAACATGCTGTCTTTTTCAGGCGTGGCTTTCCCAGACCTTTATAGTGAGCCTACTCATGATAGACAAGCCTACCAAATTCTTTCCTGCTGAGTTCTGACTTTGCGGCCTGAATTTTCCCCAAAAATCAGATAATAACTCTAGGAGGAGACCATCTTTGAAGAACCCTCTGGAAGTGTCTAAAATGTCCACGTCAAACCAAAACGGCAGACTTCCCTTGTCTTTTCAGGCATGGCTTCTTCAGACTTTTTTTGTGGACCTGCTCATGATCGACAAGCCTACCCAACTTCATGCAAACTGGTTTTGGGGGCAGAATTTCTTAATTTCTGTGAATGGCCAAAAATATGCACAACATGGCTGCTTCAGATGAAAATTGCAGACTTGCTGTGTCTTTTCACAGGCATGACATCTTGATAGTTTTTTGTGGGTCTACTTGTGATAGACATGGTTACCAAATTTGATGCTGCGACACCAAGTTGGCTTTGGGGCTTTGTTTCACTGGAAGGCGCCCTTGTTTTGGCCCCTTCAAATCAAAATGGCAGACTTCCGATGTCTTTTGGGGCATGGCTTGATGAAACTTTTTTGGGGTCTACTTATGATAGACGGACGGATCTGCCAAAGTTTATATTTGGAGTGAATTTTCAAAAGTAATTCCAGTGGCAAAGATGCTTTGAAATGACCCACGAGACGGAATGTTGAAACGATGGTGGACTTCCTCTGTGTCTTTTCAGGTGCGTCTTTTTGAGATTTTTTTGTGGGTCTACTCATGATTGATAAACCTATCAAATTTCATCTTGAAAAGTTAAACTGGATTCAGGGGCTGATTTTCAGAAAACCTCTACAGAGCGCAATTGCTGCCATTTTGGAGGATGCCGAGGAATACAAACAACAACTAAAGCAAGCCATGTTCCGCTTGGGCCCAAATCAGATGAATAATGTAGCTAATAACACAAACTGTAACATGTAAGTCACCGTATGCTGTAGAGCACATTTCCGTTTTTGGAGATGCGCAGCAGCTTGTTATCAGTGGTGACCTCGTGGAAGTTGGCTCCCTTCTCGTTGGCAAAGAACAAGTCAGGCTTCCAGATCGAGTCCAACATGGACGGGTCCAAGTCCAGAGAATCGTCTGGGTATTCGCTGTACGCCAGGCGCGGGTCGTTCCACTGCTGCCTCAAGAAGATGTTCACTCTGTAGTCCTGTCAACATACAACACACGTGAGTTACTTCTCCTAAAGCTTCACCTCCGCCGCCGCTCCACTCAAATGAAAGAAGAACGGCGCGATTAAGGAAATCGAAAGCTCTGGTAAGTCGCTGATGGCGTAGCGGTACGCTCACCTTCACTTGTGTGCGGGCAGCGTGAGATCGGTTCCCACTCAGTGACGGTGTGGATGTGAATAGTTGTTTGTGTTTATATGTGCCCTGCGAGTGGCTGGCGACCAGTTCAGGGATTGTCTGCCTTCCACCCGAAGTCAGTTAAAGGCTCCAGCACTCGCCGCGACAATCTTCAGGATAAGCGATGTTGAAAATGGATGAAAAAAAAATACTACCGAAATTAATAAATTAGCCTTGATTCATCCAGTTAAGGCAACTGAGAACAGATTGCAAGGCTCCAAATAAGCGGATTTACACTGCAGTTTGTGAGTCAAAATTTGCATTTTGTATCCCACTCACAGGAGATGACATGGAGTAATTAACATAAAATGAGAAAGCCGTGCTAATTGCAAAGCTAACCTAAGACTGACATGTAACTCTGAAACACCAGAATTAAGTGCTTGGGTGATTAGCAAAAATCCTTTTTCAAGAAGCAAAAAAAAAAAAAAAAAAAAGTTCTTTTAAGCCTTAGAACACGGACGGGTATTCAAATCGGGTCCTGATCTTTTGAATCAAGCGTTTTGGAGGAGGGAAACATCTCAAACATGGAGGATACCGGCCCCTGAGGGCCGGATTTGAACAACCCTGCCTTCAATTGTCAATTGTGATGCTTATGCGGCTGCAGACAACGGAGCAACAAAAGGCAAAAAAATCAAAAATAAAAGCAACACACTGTACAATGCGATCAACTTTCACCTTGATGTCATACATGATGTGACATCATAGCGCATGATGAACACAAGGCTCAAAAGAGGTAAAAAAACAAAACAAACAGTTGCAGGCATGTAAAGTAGCCCCCAGTAACTTTTTGCAAGATGTTACTGGAATGAATGGGGTGTCCCCCACCCCTCACTGTTCCAGTTGTTTGGGACAGAAAATAATGAACACTTAATCTTTAATGTGATAATAAGAATTGTTCAAGTGGCGGGCGGCCTTCGTGGAGTTGCATTCAAATCAAGGGGAGATAAGCACGCACGCAAACACACACACACACACACACACGCACTTGTTATCACGGGATCTTCTTAATGGATTTAGCGCCGGGATAAAAGATGATAAATCCGATTAGTTCCGTACTTTGTTGTTTTTCTTTCTAATCTGCTGGCACGGATTAGTGGCCAGTCATTGTTCACTTCTCTCTCTCTCTCTCTCTCGCACACACACGAGCGCGCGCACACACACACATACACAAGAGGTGGTTATGAAATTAAATATGCTATTTCAGAAGTACAGTACATGTATTAATTTACATTCGGCCGCAACGAGACTTTAAACCGATCTGATTGACTGGATTGAGATCGGTCGATATTTTGCATTTAATGCAAAATTGCTGATCGACTGTAATGTCATAATTTAGGCAATCTATCAATGACGTCAATTATAAGAAGAAAACAATCTTGTGCACTTCAAGGTCGTTCTGTGGCTGCCATTGTGTATTCGGTATGTGAGCCCGAAAACTAATCTAGTTTTGGTTTTGTCGCGTGTTGTGTTAGCGGAGAGCCTTTGCACCGGAAGTTCCGCCTTCGAACATCCAATCACAAACTCATAGAGATCGTGTAGGTTCTTTTATTTCTTTTTGGAAAAAAAACATTTTATTTACGTAAAACAATATCCAGTATGTACGCTATTGGTTTAATTTTAACATCCCTTTCAAGAAAAACAGCGTTCATCACTCACCGTCATTTACGTGAACTTCCGCCAATCATAGATGCGACCAGGGCAGGCGTGTAAATGCGTGAAACACGGAAGTAGCTTTTGTGATTAACAAGACGCATTTAACATTTAGTCAACGAGGATACGAGCTCGACTGCGGTCATAAAACAGAACACACGTTTGCTATACATGTGGGAAAAAGATATGATCCGCACATGACATGAATTGGGCATCCCAGCCTGAGCAACACGCCACACGTGCACGCTCGCTGCTCCCTTTTATCGGCGCTAATGGAATTTCCGTGTAATGATGCCGGCTCAATTGACTCCTTGGGGTGGGGGGGTGGGGGGGGGGCGCGGACGGGGGTGCAAATGTGGGCGGCCAGGTGATGCGCGCGGCGGATTCAATGAGGCGCACGGCAGCAGCAGTGGAATTAATTTAGGAATTCCACAAATATCTTGTAGGAGGACAATTTGAAGCTTGTCGCCAGTGTGAAAATTAACACGGAGTGGATTGTTCTGTGTTCTCCCGTTTGGAGCATTTCTTGGCAGAAAGTCGTTTTTATTGATTTATTTTTTGCAGACGCATAAGGTGTAGAAAACCGTTATTAAACCGTTATTTTATTTTATTTTATTTTTTTACGAAATGCACTAAGGAGTGGCACCTAAATTTCTTTGTATGCAATACAATGACAATAAAGGTGATTCTGATTCTCTCTGAAAAGGCTCCTTATTTCAGTCACTCAACTAAAAAGTGAAACACGTTTTACACCAATTCACGTGGTTATATGAACAAATAAGAAACGGTAAATCTGGGGTATTAGTTGTCTAAATCCCGCCCCCCCACACCAAAAAAAAAAAAGTAAATAAATAAAATAAAACCATGAGCTTCTTTACTTGGTGTGTAATGAATCTACATACGAATCTCACTTTTGAATTGAACCAAATTTGAGATGCAACAGCATCCTCGTTATAAACAGATTTATTTATTTATTTTTTTTGGTCTCAACACAAATCCTATACTTTCGACATTTCTGTCTTCATTTGCAGGTGCATCTCAATGATACAACAATAAATGAGAATTAAATTTCAGGGGTTCAATTAAAAAAAAACAAAACATTATTGTTAGGAGTGAACGGAATTGTAAACTGAAAACCACAATCCGTGCAAAATCATGTCCTTTGGCGTAGCAATTATAAGTTTACTGTGATGTAGTTTCACCATTACAACGTTGGGGCAAGGCCCCCCTCCCCCAACCCCCCTGAGGGCAGGAAGAACTACACTTTGGCCCCTGATGAAAATTAAGTTTGACATGGCTAATGTTGAGCTTGTACATGCAGAGAACATGACGGATTTATTTTTGCGTGACATTTCATCAAACAGAGGGAATTATTTACCATGGTCGTCTCAGCGATGGAGCCAAAGCTGTTGATGAAGATGTTACAGGTGACGTTGACAGGAGGACATGAGGAGGAGGAGGAGGAGGAGGAGGAGGAGGAGCACACAAAACACATCAAACCAGGAGAACTTTTCAAAAATCACCAATTTGAGCTCAAAATCATCACGCGTATCAACAATCATTTCAATTTCATAAATACATATTAAAAAATAAAAAATAAAAATTTCGGGGGAAAACAATAGCAGTCTGAATTTTGTCCCACGCAGGTTCAAATCCTGCCAACAACATCGACATCAATAGATGGCTCAAATAAGACGCAGACAGACGAGCGCGGGTGATGAGCTGCTTCTCGACTTAACACGCAGACTTTTCCAAGCGCCCAGGACACAAATAGTCCTCGGGAGTCCACGTCCATTCTTGGAAGCGTGAAGGCAACCAAAACATCGAGGGAGAGCTCATGAGTGCAAAGATGTTTTTGTACAGTTACACAACCGGGTCAGAATGACCCCTTTTCTGCTGTGGCTTCCATTACTTCGTTCTACTTTGTACCGTTTATTCTTTCGACCGTTATACTGAGCTTGGCACTTGCACAAAATGGCTGCTTCAAACCAAATGGCTGACTTTCAGTTCAATTATGGTCAAAGGGCCTGCGACATTTTCGAGTGTCTCTTTATCATAGTCCCCCCGGCCCCCGAACCTCCATTTCGTTTAAATGAGACTCGTATTCGGAGCTCTTTTTTTTTTTCATTCTTTCCAGGGAGCACTACTGAGTGACTTTCGCAGGGTTTTTTCTCCAAACCCCCAAATTCCTACATTTTCAGCCAGGACATTTTTGGGACATGTTGAGGCTTTCAAAAAGCCATCCATTTGATGGAATGATATTGATAAACAGAGATTTTAATATTTCACCCTAAAACATGACATATGCAACGGGTCTTCAATGTAGGCTCAAAAATATCAGCATTGCCATCACTTGATTTGTCCACTGTCAAGTTTTGTTGTCGAAAAATACATGACGTACGATCGTAACACGTCAGACTTTTCTGTTATGTTGGGCTAACGACATTCGACTGAACTCTCAATTTGTAAAAATGGTACTAACAAGAATCACATTTGAGCTGCTATTTAAGGCTAACGATGTAGTGTGACCGTTTTACCTGGAAACCCGTTACAGCAGAAGTGAGCACACCTTCAACCAGTTTGTTGTGGACAAATAACTGACGCAGCACATCAAACTTATTAACCTCTTTCATTTGTCTAACAATGTTCTACTGAAGTTCCACGTGCTAAAAACGGACTGAACGATAATCGCATATCGATTGCCGTATTTTCTGCACTATAAGGCGCACCTCAAAGCATTCAATTTTCTCAAAAGCCGACAGCGTGCCTTATAATCCGATGTGCCTTATATATGGATCAATATTCTCATTTTTAGTATTTTAAATGATCTGTAAAGCGCTTTGTTACAGCTGCAGCGGTTAAAGTTAATGAAGCTGTATTGTATTGTATTCCCTTTTGCGTAGCTCCATCTAATGGATGCACACCGCAATTGCAGCCACTATTCTAGCTTCTATTCTATACGGCTTATAATGTGGTGCGCCCTATATGAGATAACATTTTTAAAATGGGCCATTCTCCAAAGGTGCGCTTTATACTCCAGAGAGCCTTATAGTGCAGAAAATCCGGTCCTATTTAATATTAACATGGTGAAGTTTTTACTGGAAAACCCGTTACATCCCAAGTGGAAACTTCAACTTTGAGTCCACGATGATGCCGCACACACACGCACGCACGCACGCACATACACACACACACACACACACACACACACACACGCGCACACACACGCCAGTCAAAGTGTTTTATTGCCCTTCATGTGACACCGCCGTCAGCCGCCATCTTGCTGAAATATTAACACAGATGAAAAATCCATGTCATGAGACCGGCGAGGACACCGGCGTCCATAAATGTGTTTCAAAGTCAAACTTCCTCCTTCATAAACATCACTCTGCTCTGCATGTGTAAAAATGTGTGTGTGTGTGTGTGTGTGTGTGTGTGTGCGCGTGTGTGTGTGTGTGTGTGTGTGTGTGTGTGTGTGTGTAATCAAAATCAGTCTCCACTGGGAATGTAACGGGTGTACAAAATAATAATTTAATTCTCCTAAATAGTACTTCAAAGGTGATGATTATTGATTCTTTTTTTTTTAGCGTCTGGGTCACCAGTCCAACCTTGTTAGTCTCTGACATATCAAGTAGAAACATCAACTATGAGTCCACTTCAAATGTGATTACAGCGTGTGTGTGTGAATGGCGGTAAATATCGGCGAGTGCATTATCGGCCTGTACAAACAAAGTCTTGCGCCGCCATGTTGACTCCAACCTCTAAACACGCCTTACTTGTTTGTTGGACTTCTATTATTTATGGGATTTATTTGCCTTCAGGGTCACAGGAGGTTTTGGGCAAACACACTCACACACGCACACACGCCGGCGCAGGCAGGCTCACACACTGGGTCGGGCGCTTTAATATCACGCTGCAAGTCGGTGTCTAATTCCACAGGCGGGCCGAAGGAAGGAGTCTGGATTACTTTGATGGCCAATTACTCTCCCTGTCAGCGTGTGCGCATCCCCGCAGGCGCTTTCCCTCTGAGTGCGTGTGTGTGTGAGCAGCACAATGGTGGTCCATTTAAAGGGGGAAGGATGGTGTAAGCGAGCCAAGAGGGCGCGAGTGTGGCCAGTTGTGATTGGACCATGGATGGCGTGACTGAAGGCCGGCGAGCTGGTGCCTTTGTTGTTCCAGTAGGGAACGTAAACCTAAAGAATAACAACAACTCGATGACCAGCACATACCGACAGGGACCTCTTAAAACTAGAATGCCATAAAAAGAAGATAGCACCTATCGGACCCAGACAGAACCTAAAAATCCACAGAACATAAAAGTTTTGCTGAATCCAGATACGACCAGGAGTGCTCCAGAACTAAGACAGGTAGAAAACCTATAGAACCCAGAAAGAACATAGATACTGTACCTATATTACCCATATAGAACCCATTGAATTTCATAGAACAATCAAAAAACACCATCATCCTCATGATCCTGAGCGCAGCGCTTGCGGATCTTTCCGAGGACGCAAACAAACAAACACAGAGACTTTAGGCTGAGCTCGTTAAAGCAAGGAAGAAAAAAAAACCCCTGAATTTGTGACTTAATGAGGATTCTGCAGCTTCATTAATTATTCATGGCACCGACGTGCAGGAGAGTTTACCTTTATTGAGCTAGTACCCGCATTTACCGCGCATGCTAACAGCTCTCAGGTTGAGAAAAAATAAGAAGCAAAAAAAAAAAAAAAAAACCCTCGTCAGGCATCATCCAAAATTGAAAGCGTGGCATATTTTCTGTCCTGCTTCTCGAAACTATTTCAGCAAGTCGCCGAGTCCAAGAAAGAAAGAAAGATGTTCTAGGTTGCAGCCAATCAATAAAAAAAGTGCAGAGAAGCTTTACGCAATCTTTTTCTTCCTGTGAGCCTTTTAATGAAGTCGCATTTGTGACGCTGACGTGTGAGGAATGCAACCGCTGCGTGCCGCTTTTTATTGTTGTTGTTGGCTCTACGTGACAACTAACACGAAACACTTCAAGCTGCTTTATTACTGCAAACTTTATCGCACCGCACCACACGTACGCGCGCACACACGCTCACGCACAAGCATACACATACAGAAATGCTAACATTTTATCGTCAAGTCGAGAAAGGAGACTAAATAAAGAACTTTATATCGTCAGTCGGTTGGGGCCGCTTCATGATGTCATGTTGTCATACTACTTACATCATGTAACACGGGAAGGTGCGGCACTAATCCTTGTGGCGCTCCAAAGACTAAAGAGAGCACCATATTGTGACAGATCCTCAACCCTGGAGACTTTTCTGGAGGCTTAGTGATGCGACACCCTCATAATCCAAATCAAATAACACAAGTGGGTGTTGCAGTTCTCCCTGTGGAACGCCAAAGACTCGCAAGTTTATTCCATCACTAAATTTAATGCCTTACTTTTGATTCATCCTCAACCCCAGAGACTTTTCTGGAAGCTTAGTCATGCGACACCCTCATAATCCAAATGAAATAACACGAGTGGGTGTGGCATTGATCCCTGTGGCACTCCAAAGACTAACAGGTTTATTCCATCACTTAATTTGGTGCCTTATCTTGATTCATCCTCAACCCCAGAGACTTTTCTGGAAGCTTAATCATGCGACACCCTCATAATCCAAATCAAATAACACGAGTGGGTGTGGCATTTATCCCTGTGGCACTCCAAAGACGAGCAAGTTTATTCCATCACTTAGTTTAGTGCCTTATCTTGATTCATCCTCAACCCAAGAGACTTTTCTGGAATCTTAGTGATACAACACCCTCATAATCCAAATCAAATAACATGAGTGGGTGTGGCAGTTATCCCTGTGGCACTCCAAAGACTCGCACGTTTATTCCATCACTTAATTTAGTGCCATATCTTGATTCATCCTCTACCCTCGAGACTTCTGGAAGCTTAGTGATGTGACACCCTCATAATCAAAATCAAATAACACGAGTGGGTGTGGCAGTTATCCCTGTGGCACTCCAAAGACTCGCAAGTTTATTCCTTCACTTAATTTAGTGCCATATCTTGATTCATCCTCAATCCCAAAGAATTTTCTAGATGCTTGGTGATGTGACGCCTCCGTAATGTGTACGTTAAAACACAATTTGGCAAGGCATGGGTCCTTGAGACACTCCAAACACGAAAAGTTGATCTGATCAGTAAGTCAAGTGCTTTATCATGACTTGGTCTCGAGACTTTTCCAGAAACTTTGCCATGCGGTGCCTTAATACGGTTTGCATCAAGTAATGCAGGTGGGCATCGCACAAATCCTCATGGCATTCCAAAGACTCCACAGACCTTTTACCTGCCAGTCAGCGTCGTCTGGTATCGTGATGCGTTCTCAAACCCGGCGGCCAAAGAATTTTTCTAAACTTACAGATAACTTTGACGAGCACGTCGATCTCCGCGACGTCTTGCTCCACCACAAGCTACAAGTTTTCATCCCCAGTCAGATGTAATCACCGCCGGAAAGCTCGGTAATCAAATAACAGTCCGACAACATCAAGTGTCCCAGAGGGCTCGAACCGCAAGCTGACAGAATCGAAGCGGTCAAATATTTGAGTTAAGATCAGCACACACTGACAATTTAGCTGCTTTCCAGCTCCTCTTTTTTTTTTTTTTTTTAAAATCAGGCCCAATTTCAATTTCAAGCTTCGACAGGCGTCGTTAGCCATGCAGTCAGTGCACACCAGGGGAAAGTGGTTAGAAAGGGAGTTGCGCATGTCTGCCCGTGTCTCTTTTTTTTTAATGTTTCAAGTCATGTTAGGAACGAATTTTCTATGTTGACAGTTCACAGGAGCACATTACTTTGGCTGCGTTTTATGACTGCCGGGTATGGCGGCCAATTACAATTTTATTTTGTTCAATCCGACGTAAACGTTCACATTGCAGGATCAAATGCGACAATATATATATATATATATATATATATTTTTTAACTGAATCATTTCACGTCAACTACTTTGGCCGCTGCAACTTCCGCCTACCTCTGGTTATGGCGGCGTCTGTTTTGCCGAACAATACTGACATGTGTTGCCTTTACATGATGTGTGCATCAGATGAGCGCAACTGGAGTGTCCATGCTGTTATTTCTGATTTATATCCATATACGAAAGAGGGTTTCATTGGGAAAAAAAATCTGAATTGTACTGTTCACATTGACTGGGTTAGTCTGAACACATTTTACGAAAGTAGGATCAAGCAAATTTAGTTTCAGTTAGTTTGTATTTTATAAAAGCATTTTGGTTTTTAATTTCCTGCATGAAAATGTCAATTTCGATGTTGATTCGGGCAGCCTGGTGTTCGACCGGTTAGCGCGTCGGCCTCACAGTGCACAGGTGCAGGGTTCGATTGCGGCTCCGGCCTACCTGTGTGGAGTTTGCATGTTTTCCCTGTGCCTGCGTGGGTTTTCTCCTGGTACTCCGGTTTCCTTCCACATTCCAAAAACATGCATGGCAGGCTAATTGAATACTCTCAATTGTCCCTAGGTGAGAGTGTGAGCGCGGATGGTTGTTCGTCTCTGTGTGCCCTGCGATTGGCTGGCAACCGTTTCAGGGTGTCCCCCGCCTACTGCCAGATGACAGCTGGGATAGGCTCCATCACAACCGCGACCCTTGTGAGGATAAGCGGATCCGAAAATGGATGGATGGATGGTTTGGATTATTTTGTTAGTTTCGTTAACTCCACTAACCTTGCTGTGGAAAAAAAAATGGTCAGGCTTGATGCATCTTGAACATCTCATAGGGCATTGGTATCTCAAAATTTTCGCAGGAGCCGAAATTGGTCAAGTGCCGGTTCGTATTTCTAAGCAGCACAGTGATAAAAATAACGCGGACTTGCTGATTGCTGTCGCGGTTGACTTGGAGTAGCGCGCGTCTTCCTGGCTTCCTATTTGAAGGCCGAGCTTGAGGCGTCTCGCACGTTTTCCTTCATGTTGCTGTCAATCCGATTCTATCGCTCCACTTCCTGCCAGCTCCACACTCTCGCCTCTTAAATTTCATTAGTATGAGATGTGTGTGTCTGTGTGTGTACAGTTGTGAGTCAACACACTAAGCTGCAAATAAACAAAGCACAGAGTGAGGGAAAACGGCCGCGCCGGCTTTTGCAGTTTAATGAAGTGTCGACTTTACTTGGGCGAGTCATTTGAAAATCGGTAATCTCCCGGCAGCGTTTTGGACCCAAAACTCACTTCCTGTCATCATGTGACCACTTGGGCCTTCTCGCGAGACCGATGTGCATTTTAGACGTTTTAAAGCGGCGTCACGACGCTTTCTTTTGACGGCTTGCAACAGTTTGAGAGCGTGTCGGCGTTTTGAGACGCGTTGTCCGCCTGTGACGCAGGCGCCGGAGGGACGGCCATCGATTCCCGCTTTGCTGCCGCCACTGGATTACAAAGATGGAGTGAGCGAGCGTGTTGTTTGCACACTTGATAGTTTTGCACTCCTCGTTCGATCTTCTTTGTATGCACGTGTGTGTTGAAATACGTTTTTTTTTTTTAAAATGTGCGCCTAAATGTCTCACCTCAGTCTTTTACCATATGTATGTGTTGAAACGTGCCTGTCAAAATATGTGCGCACGCGCGCATGTGTGTGCGTGCGTTTAAATGTGTGTGTGTGTGTGTGTGTGTGTGTTTACATAAGAGCGTTTGAAGGTATGTACGTGTGTTTGAGTCTATACTCGTGCATAACTCAATGAAACGTGTTGCTGCTGCGCCTGTCGCTCAGTTTTGTGCAGACGGCTATTTTATCTCCCGTGTGCGTGCGTGTGTGTGCATGTGTACAGAAATGTGTGTCTGTGTGTGTGTGTGTGTGTTCAATTTAATGAAGTGTGTTGATGTTGTGCTGTTAGCTAGATGCTTTGAATCATCTTGACAGCAAAGAAGATGTATCATGGCAGCTGAATGCGCACGCGGGCGCACACACAGACGCACACGAGCGGGCATCCAGGTTGAGTCACAGTCACGGTCTATATTGAAATGTCATCTGAAGGTAAGGCTGCGTGTTTTTGCCGCGGGCAGGATGCTGTAAACATGTCGTCAGCCTCAAAGAAAAGCAAAGCAACGCAAAGCCAAGCCAACGACTCGGTTGATAATCCGGCTCACTTGACTTCAACGACAGGCTCCGTTCCTCAATACTTCCATTTCACGTTTCATTTACTCCATTTTTTTTAAATACGTATTTCCTTGTTGACGTTTTTGTTTGTAGCCTGCGACCGGATGACCGGATGTCATCTCATGGTACGAATGTGAAAAGTGCAGTCAGACACGAAAAAGTGAATTTTGCTATTGTGTCAATTTCACCTTCCGATGTCGTGTATCGTACAAATGCAGTGATATCTTGGCTGATGAGTTTCATTTGTTTCAATTCCTCCCGCCAAAAATCGAACGTTTTTTTTTTTTTGTTTCGTTTGTTTCACGTTCTTTACAGAAACAGCACTGTACTGTATAAATCCAAAAGAAAACCCGAGACAGCTTTTTCATCACAAATACAGTGGACCTGAAAATTCATCTCTTCAGTTTTTTTATCAACTTAAAAAATACTTTTTTTCAAATTTTTTGGGAACCCGTTTTTCATGGGATATGTATATTGCTGGTGTTTTATTCAAGTATTTTTGGCCTAAAAAACAACGTGCATATAAAGTACTGTACACACACACTTGAATTCTTAAGTCCATATAAGGGAATAATTAAAAATATGTGGTCACTAAACTTTTTTGCTGGAAAAGCAAAAGCAAAACAATGAATAAAATAAACCTGAATGATGGCTCGGATCTCTAAAAAGTCGGGTCACTCGTATGTCAAGGTACCACTATGTTCCATTTTGGAGTAAGGTTGCAACAACCAAATGAGGGGCCTAGGAGTAGGCTCAGTTGTGGCGGCCTTGTTAGAAATAGTGAACAAATTTTCTTCAGATAATATGATACATTTCAATAATTTCAGATTTACTATCTTTCCACTGCATTATCTAAGCCGATAAGAAAATATTACCAATTAGAATTCATTGCATGTCATGTTTTTCTTCAGGCATGACAAAATACTATTGCGTTTGTGAACTATAATACACGAAAATACCATACAAATATAAGATTAAAAAATTTGGTGCAAAGCAAAAATGGGTTGATTTAATTATATTTACTTTTAATGTAATTTGAAATGGCCATCTCAGGACAGTATCCGTAAGGTACGTGGTTGGACCGACACGGGTGCCATCCTGGCCTAGGGCCGTCGGGCCACCCTTAATGTCGAACCCTGCGAATGCGGCAAAAGTCAAGCTTTGCGAATATTTTCTGGAAAGTCGTCACAATGCTTCACTTGGAGAACATTTTGAGGAAGAAAGTGGATTCAATCTATTTTGGAATAATGCAACATATTGCAGCAAATAAAGCCGCTGCGGTTGTGGTCGCATGCATCAAAATCACAACTAAAGGAAGGAAAACACACATGATTGCAATTATTATTAACGTTGGGAATGTTTTCTCACACACGCAGCATCGCCGCCATGGAGGAAGGAGATGAGGACGAAGAAAAAAAAAACTGAAAAGTGTTTGTGGGGGAGAAAAGAAAGACGAAAGTACCTTTCTTGTGAGTAGCTTCATTTTTGGAGCCTTTGGGGTCTAATAATAAAAAAAAAAAAAAAGATGACAATTAAACACAACACAAATCGTTTGTTGATTTCTTGTTTTCTTTTTCTACTGGAGACTAACAAGAGCTTAGCAACTACTGGTTGTTTGTCCCGCTTGAGGAAAACAACACAACTATCGGGGTTTGGGGGGGGGGGGGGCGCTATGGCACGCTGCCAACAAGGGAGGGGGACCAGGGGGTGCGGTTGGGACGAAGGGCACGTTGGCAGCAAGGGTGGGCGGGGCAACATACTGTGAAGGCAGTAGCAGCAGGGCAGGGCAAGGGCGGGCGGGGAAATGCACAAGTCGAAAAGAAGAAATTGCCAGGGTGCGGCGGCCGGCCATGGAGAAGATGACAAAGAGGAGGAAGAGGAAGGTGTGGAAGTCAAACAAGCAAAATGCGCTCGCATCTCGTGAAATGCACGACTTACTTGATCGAGAGTGATGATGCAAAGGGGGAGGGGCTCATAATGTATCAAGACTCCATGTCAAAATGGCTTCCATTTCATTTTAGCCAAGAGCGCTCGGGCGTCGCGCGCAGGAAGCGATGGCGTACTGCGGCTTCAAAGTCGCCATGACAACCAAAAGCACACGGTACACAAATCTGCAGCCCACCAGCAAAATATTGCGTCACATTCTTCAGATTTGTTCATAAATGGCAACAACGTTGATCTCAAGTACCTCCTCAAGAAATACTTCAAATCCTCCAAATACCACCATCATGATCGACATTAAAATACAGTTGCGTAGTAGGCCTGAGTGTTCAGTTTGGCTACAATGTGGCCACAATGTCAAACACTTCTTAAAAATGACCTAAATATTAAAATATGCATTTTTAGCCACTTGCTTGAACAAAAGGCACAAATTAAACACAAGCACGTATTCACATACGACTTGCCATCTGCCATGACTGACGCCGTTACTCAACATGCAAACTGGCTAACGGTTAGCTAGCCTCTCACTGGCTGAGGTCCACCCTGAGATAAACAAGGGATTTCTCTTGTTTCGTCTTTCAAAAAAGTGAAAGCAGATCTTTGCAAATGTCTTATTTTGAACAAAAAAGCAACAAAGATAAGCAAATGATGTTATGGAAGATGACAGAAATCAGTGATTTACTCTGGGGAGGCTGAAATTTGCAGTGTTTGTTCAATTTTAAGGGAAACAAGGCCTAATAGTTGTCAATTAATTTGCTAATAAAAAATGGATGTATGGACAGATGTTTTTTTTTTTTTTTTTGGACTGCTTGAAACCGCATTGTCATGGTTCGTTGTCATGAAAGATGGACTCAGGGTGAATTGTTCTCCGTATTTCGCACTCCGTCGACTTTTACTTCCGCGCACGGCCTGGCGCTCGTGTCACGCTAAACCCCGGGTTTAAGTCGAGGCTTAAAAGTGAGCCGGAGGCAGAGCTTAGCCCCGGGCTGTCCCAGCATCACGCTAGCTGACATTCAACACACGCGCATCTCTGCTATTCCTGCTGTTACCCCGCCGCTAAGACCGGAGCGCGGGTAATTAGCGGCTGGGCGTGGATAATCGCGGCGAGAGTTAGCGTTAGCGTTGACGCTGATAAGGAGACATTTGCTACAGGTGTGACGGGATTCCACACAGGCGCTAATGTATTAGCATCACATTAGCTGCCACGCGGATACAGTCACATTGAAACGCTCCTGGATGCACACAGAAGAAACACATTCATTCTTCCATTCATTTTTACTTTTCATTTAATTATTTTTGTGTATTTTTTAATGATAGAAAGTCCACACTCACACTAACCTATTTGACAAAAAAAAAGCTGGATTTAACATGTTCCGTTGGCCTTATTTTCAAATGAAGAGGGTACTAACGCATCCTCTTTGTTTTTCTTGAGCAAATCGAATTGACAGAATTTCTTCTTGAATGACAGCGAATCGTTTTATCTTCAGATTGTGTCGTAACGACTGTTACACGTCTGCATATCAGACACTACAATGCTAGCAGAATGCTCATTAAGACGTGCTCCGTCTTCTAGTCTTCCTCCTTATCTCATTCTTCCATCCCCGATTTCCTCGTGCTGTAGTTATCACCTTCCTTTTTTCTCATCTTCCTATTTTCATGTCTTCTTCTTCAACTTGATTTTTATTTTCTTCCCTCCTTCAGGTTCTTATTTTTACTGTCCGTCCTCCTCGTCCTGTCAGTCTGTCCTTCATGTCTTCTCGTTGGTCCCGTCCTCGTCTCTTCCTGTTTTTCCTGCTCTTCCATTCTTCCTCCCTTCCCGTTCTTAGTTTTTTCTTATATTCCCGCCTTCAACTTGTTCCCATTCTTCCCATCATCTTATCTTCTTTGCATTCCTCCTGCCTTCCTGTCTATACCATCTGCGCTCTTCCCCTTTGCTTGTCTTCCAGTTCCTCCCGTCCTCCTGTCTTCCGAAGAGGAATTCACTCCATACTACGATTCATACCTTGATTATTGCTTTTTAATTACACCAACGTGAGGGATGTGGTTGGCGCCACAAAGAGGTCTGACTGAGGACTAGTCTGCCTCCCCGCATCTACCAAATTTACGGCCACAACAGACCATACTGGTCCTTTGTCTCTTTGTCAACGTTTTATATGAGGGCGTGACAGTCCACTTCTCATTTGCATATTGCCGCAACAAATACTTGTGTCTGTATTTGTCTCGAGCGCTCTAACGACATCTAAAGGTTACAGAGGCCCGAATCGATTCGTATAGTGTTGTGATAAAATGAAAAAAAGATGTAGTGGTGTTGGGAATTTGTTCCACCTTTTAGAGAGAGAGAAAAAAAAGAACCTGTATGCGAAGGATCGGCCAACGGCTGAGTCCCCTCTGCACTTTCCCGTCTCCCTGTTCTTGCCGTCTTCCGCCATGTCCCAAACTGACATTTGGGAGTTTCCACGTGACACCCAGAGCGTGTGCTAAGCTAAAAGCATCTGAACTTGTTCTTGGTCAGCACGACACTCGCACGCTAGCTTACTCCCCGCAGTCACCCCTCCTACCCGACTCACAACGCCTCCTCCAGCCCCGAGCTCATTACTGCCTGTCCATTCGTGGCATTAAGCGGCCATTAAGCAAGTGCTGATCGCAGCAAATCAACGTCATTGCTGACAGATCATAAAGCACAGCCCACCTGGACACATTCAGGCACAACTCGTTTAGTTAGCGTGTTAGCTGAGTCTTTGATTCGATAACTCCTTGGCGCCACTGCTGCTTGTTAACACCTGGTGTTAGCCAAAGAAACTCAAAAAAGGCATTTTAAGGATAAGTTCCTCACATAGCATGTTTTAGCAGAAGTCGCTAATGTGTAGCGTCATCGAACATAATTGCATTATTTAGAAAAAAAAATTAGCTAGCGTACTGGTATGGCATGTTTTAGCTCAGGTATAGCATGTTTTCACAACACTCTTGTAAATTATAGCATCAGCAATGTGACAAGATTCGTCCAAGATGAGAGTCTGTCAAAATGTCATCTTGTTTTGATTGTAAAGTGTCCTTGAGTGTTTTGAAAGGCGCTTATAAATGAAATGTATTATTATTATTATTATTATTATGATCTGTTTGGACTGGATAATTCTACTTCTGTACCTCGATAGTTACCAAAATGTCGACTAAAAATCCCTTCGTATCGCTTAGGTAGTAGGGGATGACTGAAGGATTGTGAACATTCTAACTGCTGCATAAGACCTAATTTATTGGTATAGAAGCGCTAAGAATAAACACATCGGTATAAAAGCACATGAAACAGCAAATAACATCAAATATAAAGTGTGAAAGAAATTACATGTTCCAACAGATAAAGTCATAATGAGTTATAAGATCAACGAACAACTAAAACATAACCCTCTCGGCAGCCCTGACATGCTGTTCCACCGCCAAGGCTTCGGTCTTACGAAAAGGCCAGTTACCAGAGGACCTGAGCTTCCGCAAGGGTTGATATAATACAAGAAGATGAGTGAGATATGAGGCGCCGAGACCATGAATGGTATTGAAATAAAATAACAAAAAAAAAACAAAAACAAAAAATCAATTCTGAAACAGACATGGAGCCAATGCAGGGATTCTACAACTGGCAAATGTTACTATTCAGGAAATCAGGAAATTGGTTCAAGAGAAAAATCTTTCTGTGTGGTTTGTGTGCATGTGTGTGTGCAGGCTGTTGTCGTCAGCATAAGATTGCGTGTCAGAGTTTGAGCCGTGCTGCACTAGTTTGGCTTTTTTAAGTGGCGCACACACACACACACACACACACACACACACACACAATAAAGTGCATGATGAAGGAGCAAGTGTGAGTTGTCACGCTCTGCTGACGACACGACAGCCGTGACAGAGCGCAGACATCCAGGTCAGCTCGTCACAATTATCTTTTAAACGATCTCTGAGACGAAGATCAGATCCTGCTCCTCCTCAGACGCGTCGCAAACATCAAACACTTTCATTCATACACTCATTAATGAGGTGGCAATGCAGAATTGCTGAAAGTTGGCGCAGTTCGGCAGCACAGCATGTTCGCTACGATGCATTCAATAATGGAAACAAGCACATCTATCCAAAGCATCCACTAGCTAGCTAATGCTAAGGAAGTTTGCGTCAGTACCAAATGTTTTGTTGTTTTGTCCCTCGCGGCTTGGAGAATTAGCATGAAATTGCTTGTTAAAACAATTATTTCAGCAAAATAGCAACATGGATAGATGGTTTTAGCAAAACTAGCTGTAGGTGCCCAACTGATTTAGTGGTCAGCCAGTTTTGTCGGCTGATATTAGCGCTTACCAAAATGATCAAAATCGGCTGGAGTGTTGCAGATACAAACATCCAATATATTCTTATTTAAAACAGTAAATGCTGTTTAGCATTGGAATGGCGCTGAATGATGTCCTTCTGCCATTGTCCACTAGATGGAGGTCTAACTCCATTCAATCCAATAAAAACAAAAACCTTTCTTGCGATGACGTGCTTCTCATGAACAATTACAACAATGTCAGATTAGCTTGTTGTGTCAGTGCGACAGAAGCTCCTTAGCATGATGTTGCTTTGACTATTTCAAATGCAAGTCTGACATGCTTTGACATCGAAGAAAGCCTTTTGAATTTTGAAGTCATCACTGGGTAACTTTGACTAACGTATATATGTTATTACTTGAAAAGTTCTCTCTGTTGTAAAGTTCAACAAACACGAAAAAGGACAAAGTCTTGTTCAACTATGACGTTCATCTCGTCTTCTTATTTAGATGGATTTAAGGTTTCTTTTATTCAGACAACAGTTCAGCAAAGAGAAAAATCTCGAATGCTTCAGTGAGAGCCCAAGACATTTTCATCTTCACTGGAAAAAAGAATTGTCTGAAGAAAAGTAGCTTAAACCCTATTGCAAAACAGTCCGATGTTCTGCCTGAGATTCATATCGTAACATGAAGGGACCAAAAATGAAATTAAATGATCTTGAAAAAATTACTGCCAAATATTGGCAAGTAAGTAAAGTAAAACGAAACGAGCTTTCACCGTCTTCGGTGGCAAACCTATTCACCTGTAATTGATTCCTACCCATCGTTACTAATTGTTTTGCTTGTGAGAAACCTGTGACATGTGTCTCCAAGAGGGGAGCGTCCAATCGGGGAGGGAGTGGTGGTCGCTTCGATTGTCATCGTTATCATCATCATCATCATCATCATCATCAGAGTAAAAAAAAACAAAACAAAACAACAACAAGCAGTCAGGATAGCATGTGGCTACAAGCGATGTAGCCAGCTAGCATCAGAGGCGGGGAAAAAAAAAACATCCTGCGAGCCGGGTGCATAAGAGGACGGGAGAAAGGAGGGAGGGGCAAGGTGGGGAGGATCTCTAAAGATCAGACATTTTGACATTCATTTACCTTTGTTCCACACTGAAAGTTGAGAACAAGCACATGAAATGATTAAACAGAGTGTTAGCATTAGCATTAGTCAGTCAGGGGTGTCGCCGTTCTCCAATCGGGATTTCCCGTCCAACCGCGCTCCTTATGGAGTCCTGCTGGCTCCTTTTAGCCCCACAAATGTAACTTTGGAAGTCTCATATCTGTTGTGATGATTTAAGGTGGAACTACATGATCTGGGAGCTTCACTTCAAGAGGAACAACATTATCTAGGAAATGACTTATAATATTAGATGGAAACTTGCAGTAAAACAACATTGTCCGGGAGCCTGATTTAAGGTGGAAAAAACAGTATCTGGCGAATTAACCAAAGGTGGAACATTATCTGGGAGTTTGATGTAATGTGGAATACCATTATGTGAGCTGATAACACGATAAGCAGTCCACTGTGGTAACCGCTGTCCCTGAAAGGGTTCAAGTGGAATAACACTTCCTTGAACTTGACTTAAGGTGGAGCAACGAGATCGGCGTAGTTGACTAAAGGTGGAATAACATGAAGAACCACGTTATCTGGCAATTTGAGTGAAGGTGGAAGAACACAATTTGGGTGCAGCCTGAGCTAGCGGGAGTCCGGCATGACGACACCCCTGCGAAAGTCAAATGGATTAGTCTCAAGTCAGAGGCTGTGTTCGGAATCATTCACTCATTCTCTACTCACTCGATGGAGGGGTTTTTATTGTGGACCTAGATAGTTCCTAGAATGTCAACGAAAAAAATCTGGGTCGTGATTAGAAGGTTGGAGATGATGAATGAGTGTGTTTGGCATCAATCATTCATTCCCGACTAGTGAATCGCTACATTGGAATTTTTCATGCATTTTTAAGAAGAACAGTTCAGTTTTATTTACCTTTTTATGCGACTTGACCAAGTTGACTTTTCAGTTTACAAAAGCGTCCACAAAAAACCCTGACCAGCGATTCGGGAGTGATTTCGAACACAATACTCATATATACAAACCTTTGGCAGCGACCACTTTTGTTAAAATTTCCCTAAAGTGGTTTTGGTCTTCCGGAGCTCGCATCAAACGCAGTGACAACCAACAGCGGTGTCACCAAAAGGTTTCTTTTGGGCGACCGCTCCTACCTTTAAAGTTGGGTCTGATCCTGGCGTCGTAGCCCGACACTTTTCCCATCAGCTTGTCCAGGAACTCGGACGGCGGCATCGGCGAGGCGGCTTTTCGGGCTGCCGCTTCCTTGGATGCTGCCAGGCTGTCGAACACAACAGACAATTCAAATGGATTCATTCGAATGGAAATATTTTTTCGTATTTGTGTTTTTTAATCATGTTGCTCCATAAAATTGGACCTTATTTAAAAAAATACTGTTCTGACAAGTTTGAACAGAATTAAAATACTTTTGTCACACTTTTTGCTTCAAGTCAATGGCTATCGTTCTGCTCCCTTTCATGTGCGCCTTGGCCACCCGGAGGCGGTATAATACAGACATATGACTGAACAAAGCAACTTTTTTTGGCAGAGGATAAAGAATATATAACAGTGAGTAGTCTGATTTTGTCTATCTACATGTGTTGCTCACTCTTTGTTTTTATATCGGTTGTTAATCGTTATATACTGGTGAATTGAATCATTTGAAATGGTTGAGAAAAGTGGACAGAGTAAAGAAATAAAATCTGGTACAGAAATGTGCATGCGTCACACAATAATATGTCAACACACACGCGCTGTGTGTGCGTGTGTGTGTGTGTGTGTGTGTGTGTGTGTGTGTGTGTGTGTGTGTGTGTGTGTGTGTGTGCGTGCGTGTTGGGGAGGGTGTCCAGAAGAGCTTGCTAAGAGCAATTATTAAAAGATGCTAATTGGCTCCCAGGACACAACAAGCATTAGCAATTAATTAACATTGGACTCGTTTACCTTCAATGTCAAAGTTGTTGGAACAAGAAGCAAGAAGAAACGTCGGCGTGATAATGTGGTTCATTGTTTGTGCTACTGCCTGCCCCAACCATATCAAACATTTTTTTACAGTCCCAATTTTGCGTTGCGCACTTTCTGTGCACTACCACATTATGGCACAACATGCCGGGTGGCATCACTGAGCTGGAAGACCTGGAGCGTAATTAACCCTTTCATGCACCCTGCAACCTTATAACATGATAAGCTGCCCACTGGAGTAACCGTTGTCCCTGAAAGGGTGAAGAAAGAATATTTCTGTTAGCCCGTCTGTGGCATTTCACCATCCATGTTAGCATGAAGCTATTGGGCTGTCGCTAGACAAACATTTTGGTGTCCAAAGAAAAATGGGCGGAAAAGGGGGAAAACAATTGAAAATAATCAACAAAATCCATGAATATCTGAATCTCTTCTCAATTCCTTCACCCTTCAAAAATTGAATGTGTTTTTGCATATTTTATTCATGATGGATTTTCGAAATGCACCGGCGAATTAATCAGTCATGGGATTTTTTTCCCCCCCTGCCAAACATGGGCATCGGCTTCAAGAAAGGCATTTGGGTCATGTCCTCGACAAGCTCTAGCGCCTTCAGTATAGGCCTTGTGATTGAGTGGTGATGGTCCAGGGCGTAACCCCGCCCACTCCAGCTCAGATCAGCAGTTCCAACATGTATGACTGGATCCTAAAGTCTCCCATTGGGAACTTTCGGGCGCTTGCTGCTTGTCACTTGTGCTTGCCGCCAGCATTCCAGAGATGGAAGGAAGCGCCGGATGATGTCACGGATGCCGGCTGAGGCTGACCGCTAAATAAGAGCGCTGGCCGCGGCCCCATCCAGCGAGGTCAGGACTGACCCACGAAGGCCTAACCGGGCGGCGCCGCTGATTACATCAGAGCTCGCTTGAAATAGACCACCGGAATGATTTCTTTAGCTTGCTGGGAACCGCGCGACCGCACTCGTTGCTTCCCAACAACAAGCAGTTCAACAAGGTCTCTCAACAATTGATGATCAAAGTGAATATCATTGAATTTGAGAATCGATTAATTGGTGATTACTTGTTGCACTTCTAATAATTTCACAATAAATCTTCTGGATTCGAGGATTTTGTCTGCGACCTCGGCGAGCGCTTCTCCAAGTGGCGGGCAAGTTTCAGTTCAACATATTCACCGATAAACTCTGAAGGGGGTTCTCCAATTTGCCGCGTCGGAATTACCATGACATTTCACACAGTGTCGCTTGTCCTAATAATTCAACTTAAATAGTACATTATTTGTGACAAGGGCAGTTGAGGCAGTAGAAAAGGTCATTTACTTCAGTCATCAATTGCTTTTCCATGAATTGATTTGCTACGAAGGACTTTGAAGGTGACTGAAGTGCTGAGTCCATGTTTTTTAGAAGCGTACGCAAAAGTGGCCAACAGTAACTGAAAGATACGCGTCAAAAAAACGACCAAGCCTGAGCTGTCAAACCCTGATTGATGGCCTCACGTCTGACACCTGAAACGAAATGGGGGGAAAAAAAAGTGTCGACGTGTAGAGCGAATTTTAGGACGGCCCGTCGAAGCGCATTTATGACCCAAAACATCCTTCAACTGTCCGACAGCTTCAACCGATTGACGAGAGGATCCAGCAATCTCAACTGTGGCGGAAAAAAACGACTCAGAGATTTAGTTGGAAAACTAGAACACCTCAAGGGCTTGGAAAAACGATGTTTTTATTTTATTTTAATTTTTTTGGAGGGATGAGGTGCTGTGTGCAACATCATGAAACGGACGGTAAACACACCACCAGCCGGAATGGAAGCCGGCCTCTGACGTTTCGGAGAAGCGAAGCCTCGTAAGCCGAGGCCGCAGGCGTCGCTTCCTGTTCTCTCGCTCTCATGATCAAAGTTAGGCTTGTTGTGATTATTCCGGATCAATGGCGCCAAGAAGAAACTTGGCGTGTATGTGTGTGTGTTCGAGCGCGCGCGTGTGTGTAATGTGCAGGCGGCGGGTGGCGAGTGGGAGGCCTGCGCTAAGGCCGGCCTGCAATCATTAGCGCTAAGTGTTGCTCATTATGTTCCTCTGAAGACCCCTCAACTCCTAATTGGTCTCATCTCGCCAAACAACACCCGTGATTCCCTCCCCAAACACCTCCCCCCCCACGTCCCGCCCCACCCACCACCGCCCTCAAGAGACACTTACTCATCACGCTGGTCCCACATGACACTCAACCGTGCGCACACCAGAGCCACCACTGCCGACAGAGCAGCGCAGTATCAGAAATAAGGCTGCAACTTTTTAATCGCCGATTAATCCGATGATTATTTTTTGTCAATCAATCGAGGGACCGGATAAAAAAAGTTTTTTTGGAATTTCCATCCCTTCCACTGGACAAAATCAAAAATTATTTCAAATTGTCAGTAGGGCAGTAGTTTGGTCTGGAGCAGCCGTTCCCCGCAAAAATGCTGATCAATATTTTCCAAAGTAAAAGCAAATGTTGACAGACGTCTTGATCGACAAGATCGACCACACTCTGACCATACTGCAAACCATAGGATAATTACACACCACACCACAACACATAATCATCATTGTGAACACACAGCATACCAAGGGAGAATCACTCTTAATCGACCCGTCGGTAATTACACATACTACTACTCGGTAATCACTCTTGACATACTGCACACCACAGAACAATCACTCTTTTAAAAAAATCTCTGGATAATCACATTTACGACACACCACGCCACTGAATAATCACCAATGACATACAGCGCACCACTGGATAATTAGTCTGAACAAACAACAAACCGAAAGACAGTCTTAACACACCACACACGCCACATGATCATCACTCTTAACTCAGCTCTCAATACAAGATAATCAATTTCAATCGACATCTCTTCCAAGGATAATTACGCTTAACACACCACACACCACTAGAAAAACCACTCTTAACACACGGCACCACAAAACCATCACTTTTAACACTCAGCCCAGCGCATGATGATAGCTATTAACGCATTGGATAATCACATTCAACACACTTCACACCACCAGATAATCACTTTGAACACACCAAATGAATAATCACACTTAAACACCACATCACTCTTAAAACAACACAGACCACTCAATAAATCATTCCCAACACGCTCTTACAACTGGATAATCGTTCCTAACTCACTGCACACCATTAGATAAACGCTCTTGAACACACATGACCACACCACAGGAAAATCAGATTTCACACAGCCCACACCACGATTCCTAACTCACTGCACACCATTAGATAAACGCTCTGAACACACATGACCACACCACAGGAAAATCGCATTTCACACACCCCATACCACTGAATAATCATTCCTCGCACCAGACAGCATATGATAATCACTCTCACCACTGAATAATCCCTTTTAGAGCACTCCACACCAGTGTGCAATCATTCTGAAAACCCTACACCAAAGGATAATCACCCTTACCACTGGAAAATCACTTTAAACACACCCCACAGCACCGGCTAACCATTCGTAACACACATCACACCACATGATAATAACTCTTGACAGCTGATTTGCTGACTTTAATCAATCCATTCATTTTCTAACGCTTATCCGGGGTTGGGTCGCGGCGGCAACAACTTTTACCAGAGAAGCCCGGACTTCCTTTCCCCAGCCACTTCTTCCAGCTCTTCCCAAAGCGTTCCCAGGCCAGCTGGGGGACATAGTCTCTCCAGCGTGTCCTGGGTCGTCCTCGGGTCTTCCTACTGGGCCCGCCTCCTCACCAGGGAGGACTCCAGAAGGCATTCTAATCTGATGCCTGAGCCACTTCATCTGGCTCCTCTCGACGTGAAGGAGAAGTGGCTCTACTCTGATCCCCTCCCGCATGACCGAGCGTCTCACCTTATCTCTAAGGGACAGCCCACACACCCTGGGGCGGAAACTCATTTCGGCCGCTTGTGACCATAGGTGAGGGTGGGAACATAGATCGACCGGTTAAATCGAAAGCTTTCGCCCCTTTGGGTCAGCTCATTCTTCACCACGACAGACCGATAAAAAGTCCGCATCACAGCCGACGCTGCTCTGATCCGCCTGTCGATCTCCCGCTCCATCCTGCCCTCCCTCGTCAACAAGAACCCCAAGATACTTCAACTCCTCCTCTTGGGATAAGATCCCATCCCTGACCCGGAGAGAGCACTCCATTCGCACGCATTTATTCAATGTTTTGGTCGTAAAATGATTCATTTATTCCTTGCAAGCAAGTCCAATAATGTGATGTCGGTCGCAGGAATGGCGTCTCATTACACAATGAGAAAAAGGCACAACCGAGTGCGATCCTGAAGAAGCAGCTTTTTTTTACTGGGCCCAAGGGCCACTTTGGTTTACAGCAATGCGGCACAACCAAACACGCAGAATTAAAAAAAAAAAAACACACTGTTTGAAAAAACGAGACCATTTTATCAAGTGCATTAAACGCAAATGAATACACAGTTGCCTCCATGACGTACGGAATGCAACCTCACTACTGAGGGAAATAACTGAAAGGAACACACCACTGGTCAAACAGAAAGTTCCGTGACCAACATTCGATCAACCAGTGTGTATGAAAATAATCCTGCAACAGATCAATGGCATATGATTAGCTGAAAAAAAAAAAGGTTGAACCCTTTCAGGGACAGCGGTTACTTCAGTGGACAGTTGATCAAGTTACAGGTTATCAATATAAAAATACCGTGTGGCATCTCCAGCTATTGCCATAAATCAGATAGGGATACTCCAAACCATGTCAAGTTTCATATTATTCTTTCAGAAACCAAAAAAAAAAAAAAACAATTACGGGTGGCAGTGACTGACACATGCAGAAAAGGGACAATCTAAAATGCTTTGTGTAAAAAAGCTTCGTCATTTTTGTCAGGTTCAAAACAAACCGAATCATGTTTACAATCCCAGAAACATTGACACCAAACAAAATTTTGTCACAAAAAAATTTCATTTCAAAGCGCACCAACAAAGCCTTTACAGAAATCGCTCGTCAATAAGAACCAGGAAAAAAAAAGTCCTCATCTTTCTCAAATAAAACAACAGCCGGTTTAAGCATTCATTTGTGTTGGCCTCGAACACCAGCTTGTCATCCAGAATACTTCCCACGTACTTCACCTGCCTGACTGTCTCTTCTAATGAACCTTTAAAAATAGCTCGGTGGATTCCTACGGAAATGTCTCGGCCTTACTGACATTAAGTTAGCGCGAATATCTCCTCGCACCGTGTGGGAAAAATAATTCAAGACAAGACCACGGCTCATCTCACCGTCCTGTAAAACCAACTACAGGTACATATAGACGTCAGGTATCCTGCCGTGCTTTTTATCGAACGCTCAGATCCATGCTAAAAGGTCAGGCGCCGCGTCCCGATCAAGCTAGCAAGCGCGCTAATGATGGGCGCAACTGTCTGCGTCCAAAGCATCTATCGATCCCCAATCAATCGGCGGCCACTGATCAACATGTTTCAGCCTCCGGAGGTAGCTCAGTGGCAAAACCGCTTTCAGGCGCAAGCTAGCAGGAGAATTTGTTCAGATGCGGTCCACACACACACACACGAAAGCGTTCGACAACAGCGTGCCAGATACATTTGGGCGGCGAGCTACTTTGTAGTTGCGTCGACCATTAAAGGACCTGCCAAATTGTATCCATCACCAATGTCAAAATCAAGATGTAGGGGCCAGATGTGGGCCGTCAGATCATCTTGGGTGACAACACCAACGCAAATTCAAGTGTGTCCACTTTTGCTAAAGAGTTTTGTTTTTCATTTGGCAGAAAATCAAAAGTGTAATTTTTTTTCCAAACGTAACAGATATCACAAGCACTATTTTTTTCACCAAACCCTTTCTTCGCAGTGGTTGAACATCAATCATTAAAGGAGCATTCATCAGGTCCGCCATCCGCGGACCGATCAATATTCAGTAATAGGCGGGTGCATTGGTGCAATGCGCGATGGTATCAATGAAACGACATTCAAAGCCGAGGAGCTGAGGTGGCGATATCCTGACAGCGCTTCATTAACTAAACGCCACGTTACGAATGCCAAGGTCCTCTGCGGCACCCAGACGGGGGGGGGGTCGGAGACGGGGGGCGGAGACGGTGGGGAGTCAGGTAGCGCCAGTGCGTCAAGATTCCATACGATGAAACTGTCGAGAGGCTGCCAGCTGGAAAGAACAAGAAGTAGAACAAGAAGAGACGGTGTACAAATCCTGACTGAAAGTTGAGGGCCAGTGAGTGACGTGGGTGGCATCAGTGAATGAGGCCGTAGAGTTGGCTGGCTAAGTCGCTAACCCTATTAGCCTATCTGTGTGTTGAGTGAATCACCATGAATGTTATGAATATTTTCACGTTGGAATGTTTCGAATCGCTTGAGGTAAAAAGAAAAAAAAAAATTCTGATATGAACAATAGAGCGAAGCAATTTTGCTGCGGATGAACGTGCGTGAGTGCTGTTGAGGATTCGGGCAGTATTAATCATGTTGGCGCGGCGCAATAAAGTAGGAAGGAGCCGGCAGGCCCCTGACAACATTTGCATACAATAAAAACACGCATTTACATTCCATCACGGGATTGAATAAGAGCGCATAACAATCAACACAATGTGATTGGTCCCCGTGTAACAACTCAGCATGGCGAGAGCACTCCGGCCCCTCCCCTCCCTCAGGCAACCAATCACGTGTTGATTAATGTGGCCACATGAATACAAGGAAGAAGCCAAAGGGAAAATGGATTGGCGACCTGTACGTGTTGGTCTCTTTTGTGGCCTGACATTGGTTGGCGCCCAGTCAAGGTTGTCGGCACCTCTCAGGAACTTTTCAGAAACAAAATGCGACCCTTCAGCACGAAACATGACACCCCCTCCATCCCGGCTGCCGTACACGAAAGGTTTGACATTTAAAGGTTTGACAGCAACAAGCTCATGAGAAAGTTTGTCACTGTTTTGGTATTTAGTGGCCCCCTTCAAATCAAACAGTGCATTTTTGGGACCCTCGTGAATAGGGCTGTAACTAACAAAAATTTGAATCATTGATTGATCGATGAATTGGATTTAAAAAAAAACATGTTTTGATTTCCATCCCTTTCTTCAAAAACAGGACGATTTCAAATGTGCAGAAATTGCACGAATTCAAACAAGTGAAGATTCAGTTCCTGGTTTGGAGTGTGAAATGTTAGGAAAAAGGTCAAAACGTTCACTGTTCTTTTTCAAAGTAAAAGCAAATGTTTAATTTTGAAAAACAACAAAGTACCACAAAACTCTGACAATATTTAACAACACACACACACACACACACACACACACACACACACACACACACACACACACACACACACACACACACACACACACACAGAGAAAACGTTTATGTGCCTCTTTTTCAAGAGGAGTTTTGGCGCTAAAAGAGGCAGAAAATTGGGCAAATGTCGCCAGCAAATGCAATTTGTCTGACTGTGGCGCCTCTCGATTCACATCCGTGTTAGTGCAAGCAGTGCACATCAGCCAGGAAGCCCTTTCAATGACACGAAGGACAATTTTAGATGTTAGGGAGACATTTCTTGCATTTCTTTTTAATTGGGGGGATTGGGGTGGGGGGGAGTTCTTAACAATATTAAAAAAGTTTGTGAACATGACAAATATATTGATTTATTTTTCAAATTAAGGGAGTAATGTTCTCACATTGTCGATTTCCCTTTTTTTTTAAACAATAAAATCCCGTTAACTGTCAAAACCGCAATTGTATTTTGTTCATATCTTTTCGGGGGGTGATTTTTTTTCCTGTTATCATTCTCATTCTCTCGTTCAACTTTTTTCCCCAGTGTTTTCGATTAGTGTGAGGTGGAATCTTTTCAATATTTTAAAGAAATATTTTTAATTAGATTTTTTTAAAACAATAAAATCAAATGAATTTTGAAAAGATTTTTTTTTTTTTACTTTGTCCACTGCCTTTGACAGGTATAGAAAAATCCATTTTAAATGAGCTGGTAGTGAATGAGTTAATTTTAAGATTTTTTTTTTTCAAATCCTTTTTCACATTTCCTTTTTTGGTGAGATATTTTTCACTTTTTTTTTTTTTTTACTCTGGAGCACATTTTGTTTTCAATGTGATAAAAAGCAGGAGGCAGTTGATTCTTTTTTCAAGGCATAAAATCAAATTAATTACAAAAACAGTGTAATGATTGAAAATTAAATTTCCCATCTTTCCTTCGCCCACAACACAAAACGGAATGTTTTTTTCATCCTGTCTTTTACCGTTTTCAAAACCAAAACGTCACTCCCGTGGCCCTCCGGCGTCCATTGGCGCAGTGGATGATGGCACGGGACGATGACAGTGGCAAGCATGAAGAAACGCGTTTCAGAACGGGAGAAGACTGACTGCATGTGACCTCAAAAACAGACGCGACCAGGGCCGGGACTAAGACACAAACCAGAACCAGGATCAACAAGAACACCAGTGCTCAAACGAGGACAGGAAAAAGGACTACGACTAAGAACTGCACTAAGACGAAGACAAAACCGAGCCGCAGATAGGAGCAGAATTCGGACTACTCAGGACAAGACAAGGCAAGATGAGGAACACCCTGGACCGGTCACCATTCAATGTCAGGCAAAACAATGTCAGGAGACACCCCCCTCCTCCGCAAAAACGACTGGTCGCCAGTCAAACTCAGGGCACTTGTAGACAAATGATGGACTGGTCGTAAATCAATGTCAAGGCACATGGACAGAAAGGGGACAAGTCATCAGTCAACCAAGCGGCCAAACAACATACTGGTCGCCAGTCCATCCCATCGACAAACCAATTTTTTTGTGTTCAACGACGTGACACGAGATTGGAACACCAAACCTTGACACTGCGATGCAGACCCGCCAACCACTTTTGCTGCTTCCATGAAATGCAAAATGGTTATTATCGTGCCCAGACGAGGACTCACACTGGCCAAGCCAACCACCTGCGCACACCTCGCTTGAGCGGACGCTCTCGGCCGCACTCCTGCGCCCAATCACTTGCCCCCCCCCACCTCCCCCCGACAAAGGGACAAACATTCTCGTTTGCAATAATTTGGATTGAAGCGAGCACACCGGTCGTCCTTACCTGAAGAAGA
Source organism: Hippocampus comes (assembly GCF_001891065.2). Classification (NCBI taxonomy): domain Eukaryota; kingdom Metazoa; phylum Chordata; class Actinopteri; order Syngnathiformes; family Syngnathidae; genus Hippocampus; species Hippocampus comes. The sequence continues at coordinate 1,402,106 of NW_017805281.1, read as the reverse complement.
CGAGCGTCTCCCATAAGTAGATGCTGAGCGCGGTCAACCGGCACATTTTGGAGAGTCTCGTTTTTGATTTGGGGGGGAGGGGGTCAAGTAAGGGGGGGAGGGCGCACTGTGCCAGCCGGAATCTCCCCTTCAGGAAGAGGAGGGGGTTGGGGTCGCAGGTGTGGGGTCGAGGACCTCCAAGGTGACTTGGGAATCAGGGGGGAGTCGGGGTGGGGGAGTGAGGGGATTGTCCGTCAGACCTCAGCGGCCATGCGATCACACCTGTGTCCTCTCCGGGAAAAGGGAGGTATGGGGTGGGGAGGTGAGGTGGTAAGGGGGCGTCCGGGTTGGGGCTCCAGAGTGGGATGGGAGGAAGAGGAGGAGGTAAAGGAATTCCACCTGCTTACAGATCCTCACAGCTGGCGCGAAAATGAGCCATATTCCTTTGCGGGGTGGGGGGTCTCGCAAAGTGTTAATCCAAGTGGGAGAATGTTTCCCCCCCCCACCACGGTG